>NC_045477.1:66611936-66851936 GCF_009650955.1 Corvus moneduloides | reverse complement strand
GGCTATATTTGCTGCTTCTAATTATTTTTTGATAAAGGCAGAACCTTTTAAAATTTTCATTGATCCATGATTAAAATATTAGATTCCGCAAAAGCAAGGCAAGCCAGCAAAGACCATTTTCTTACACAGACTGTCACAGGAGAATAAAACTCATTCGGAAATACTTCAGAAAGACTGTTCCTTGCAATTTTTGTAGTATTGTTCCTAATGCTTTCATTGTAACCTAGATACCATTTGCTCAGTTTAGGCATATAGTGAAGAATATTATATAACACAAATGTGGTAATTAAATTCATCTGGACAGGTATTTACCTTCACATAATTCTGTAAATACAAATGTGAGTTCTAAATGTACTTCAATAATACATATTTATATAAACTGCATAGGACTTTTTTGTGGGGGGATGAAATGCCATCAGATCAGGTTTTTTTGTTCCAATTAAGAATATCTGTGAATCCTGATAAATCAATCTTTGAATGTTATTGGAGTAAATTGAATGAGAACAAGTCTTTCATGACTTACCATTTGCAGAACTTAACAATACCAACCTTCAAAAGTAACAGAAAGCATTTGGAAGTATTTTCTTTGCAAGATTGGATTACAAATGACAATAACTTTACTCGGGTACAGAAAAATTCATCTATTGAGTTATTGTGCTCTGCATTTTCATAACCAAGCCATGCTTGGTATAGGGTATAATTGCACCATTACATGATGTACAAGTTAAAACTTGATATTGCATTGGTGGTTTCCATTTGATCACTGACATGATCCATTTTGAAATGATTCCTGTTCAAAGTATGAGAAGAGCACATTTTTAATGTTTTTCTTTTTATGGTATCTATGTGATTCCTTTAATATGGAAGTATGTTTCCATTGTAAACAGAGAACAATACATAACTTAATTCTTTCATCAGTGTCATTTTAAAGCCTTCCTTACAAACTCTGGAGCATACATATAATTTTCATAGAAATGTAATTGCTGGGAAAAAAATAAAAAAGCAATGCATACTCTGCAATGTTTATTAAAATGGTGCTTCCATATTTTCTTCATTTAAATAGTTTTTTATTACCCTGGTTATTTAATTGTTAATTTTAGCTTCCCTACTCCATGAGGAGCATCATATCACTGAAGATTCTGATTACCTCCCAGGCCCTTGGGTGTATTTTTTGGGGATGTCACCCAAAGCATCTTGCCATTCTCAGGGGATTTGTGGTGGAGCAACTCTACTACTGACTAAGATTCCTTGCCTTGGAAATGTGCTGTTGTCAGTTACTGATTTGTCTAGCAGCAAATACAGGGTGACAGCTAAACCATTGGTAATATGCTATTTGAGTGAAAAACAGCAATTTAAATGAATGCCTTGTATTTGAAACAATAATTTGATTTTTAAAATATATTACATTATCTTACTAAATGTTATGATTTGAGCTTTTTCTCAACAGGACTGAGTATACTTATCATTTAAATAGCGTAAAGCAGAGTTGCACTGAGCTTTGCAAAAGAAATGATAAAGATTTTCAGTATTTAATGGATAATAGAAGATATTACATCATTCATATAATCAAGATAGAAGTGTTAGTGTAAAGTTTATCCTTTGTTGTGAGCTAAATAATTATTCATATAATGTGCATCTTCTGGCTTTCAGGAAAGTTGTTTCTATAATTACGTTTCTGTAATTTACTAAAGTGTGGTAGAGTAGAAAGTGACAACTTTTGGATGTAAATAATTGCTTTGTCAAAGAACTTCAACTTCTCCTGGCCACTAGACTAGCCTTATGACTAATTCAGATAATGAATTTCCAGAGGTGATTGTTGGCTCAATCTCATAAGGCTGTTGTTGAGCCTTTGTCTTTTTGAAAAAAGAAAGAAAACACACACTCACACACCGTCTTCATTCTCCAAATACACACCTCTGTTTTAAAGAACACCTGTGAGGGAGAATACCCAGTAACCTGTTTGAAATTGTTCCAGTGGTTCACTTTTTAAAACATTTATTTTTAAAATCCACACAGTGTAAGCAGCTCCAATTTCTCCTGCTGGAGATTTCTTTATAAGTAAGTTCTCTTCATTCATTAATCTTGTCTTCTTGTGAGAATCGTGATCAAGTGATTTCCTAATATTTAGCATATTTTGTACAAATGGTAAAGTGCAAATTTGGCACATTGTGTCCATTTGGGGGAATTAAATATGATATTCAAGGAAGGAGACTAAGGAGCCACCAAGAGAGTCAAAGTTACTGCACATTTAAACTCAGACAAAAATCCAAAAAAAAGGACTCTTCTTTTGTTACTCTGCTGAGTTCAGAATTTCTGAACGAAAGCATGCCCACTGTAGAAAACACGGCTTTATACTTCTGTGTTGTCTCTGTTTTAGTTATTTTTTGGTCAGGTAGTAACACTCCCAAAGAAGGGATCTAAGGTTCAGAATTTTTTAAAAAGTTCAGGTTCTTAATAAAGTCATAATACAAAGCTCATTGTGACTCCAGCTTCAAGGTTCAGTGCAGGTAAATTAAAATATCTCCAATAATTTCAGTCCAGAATTAAGTATGACCAGAAAACCAACATAACAATGAGAATAAACAAGTAGCAAGTGTACTAAAATTTACAAAATGATTGTGTGAAATAATTATTTGCAGAATGCAAAATAAAATAATCTTTTTCCAAAAACCAGTGCTACATCTAGTAGTTTATTACCTTTTATCAACCCCAATAATGAAAATAAATTAATTTTTATTTAACATTAACATTGAAGGAATTTGACACTGCTGCATCTATAGGAGACAACATTTAGTCTATACAGACCGAATAGAAAGTGTGATTTTCATGTATTGAGTATTCTGATTAATCTGATTGGTTGATCAATCTGATTTTAAACAGCTAAGGATGTTGGGCCTCCATCACTTTCCTGCAGACTATTTCAGTCCTTATAGTTGAGATTCTATTGTAATAACTTTTGATATAAATTTATAAAGAATGGATGTTTTCTAATTTCAACATGAGAAGAAGAAATTGAAAGACCGCAACTTTTGCAATAAATTGTTTTCCTGTCTGTGGTCTTCCATCTCCTCCAGCTATTACTAGTTTTCCAAACAGCATGGTTATTCTTTGGTGAAGGATATCACAGTGTTCTTTCACTCTTTATATTGTTCTCCTAAAGCAAAGGAAGTGCCTCATATTTGGAAGAAAAAGGACCATTGCAAGAGATACATGTGCAATTTAAGCTGTGAAAAGAAAAAATCCTCACCTTTTTATAGCTGCCCACAAGAGAAGCTTATTCTTTATCAGAAATAAAATGCCATAGTATGCCTTCAGGGTGGTCCCTGAACATGTACAGTTGTGTTAGTCTGTGTACAAACTCCAAAAGGCTTGTAGGAAGTGGTATTTCATCCTACACTTCTATTCTTTAAGATCCCTGAAAAATTTTATATTATCTGCCTATATTATTTTGGCATACATATTCTCAATTATTTTAGTACCCTATATTATTTGTTACAGGGTTTTGAAGGTGTATATTTCTAGACATCCTGTGTTTATCAGCTTAGGTCACTTGGAAGTAGAATGAAGTTTTTCTTGCATGAAAGAGTAGGCATGTTTTACAGTATTCCAGGCTTTAAAAAAAATAATTAAAGAAATGTCATAGATCTATTATCACTCAACCCATAATTCTGTAGCGGCAAAAAGTAACATATTTTCGCTGTTACCCAAATAAAATATTTCTCTCTAGAAGATTTTTTTCCTAATCTAATCCATTGAAAGCTGTAAAGCTGGTGTAAAGGTCTTGGGAATCAGGCCACAATATGATTGTTGTAATTTAGATTATATTCAGTCCCTCAGGACTTGATTGTGCCTCTAGGCACAACCTCCAGCAAGAAATAGCATGTAGGCTGTGTCATCCCAGGAGGTTGTGTGCCTTAGAAATACACCTCTGAAGTACAATTGATTCCTTGTTCATACATGAATTCAGCTTGTCAAGAGAGTTTTCTTATTCTCGGTGTTCTACATCCAATTCTCAGTGACAAAAGGATCTAGCAGTTGTGTACATGTGTGCCCACCTACATTAGGAACCTAATACAGGAAAAGAGCTAGACTAGACTGTTTAAATTGTTAAAAGGAAAAATAGAAATTGGAAAAGTACCTCCAGAAAGAAGGCTCAGTCCACATAAGATCTGATTTGCTTTCTGGAGGTGCCTTTCATGAAGAAATTCCCGCATTAACAGCAGGAAATAAGAACTAATGCTGCTTGAAGCACTAGGATACTCAGAATGGTCTTCTGAGCAGAAAGCTGCAATGAAGCACAATATTGTCTTTTCTGTTCCATATTAGCTAATACGATTTACAATGACTTATCCCTTTCCCTAACCTGGCAGCATTTGGGATCCTAGTATCCATCTGGCTCCAAGCAGTCCTATAGCACCCATGGCTTCATCATGTTACAGTCGATTCCAGCGAAACTTCCTCCAAGGCTTCCTTTGTTATACTTGACAACTAAACTACTGTGATCTCAGAAATTCATCTTCTAGATGTTGTACCTTTCTTCCCTCTCCATTATTGCAGTAGAAGAGAAATCCTAGTATGTCTTTTCAGCTGGCACATGGAAAAGAATATTATTGGATGTACAGTGTCCAGCGGGGATAGACTTTCTTCATAGCAGCCAGGATGGTGCTGTGCTTTGCATTTATGGCTAAAACTGTTGATTACACAAATGTTTTGGCAATTGCTGAACAAAACTTGCACATAATCAAGGTATTCTCTCTCCTCAACATTCACCCAAAGTGAGGAGACTGGGTGTGCAAAAAGTTGGGAGAAGACACAGCCAAGACAGCAGACCCCAACTGACCAAAGAGGTACTCCAGACCATATGGCATCATGCTCAGCAATAAAATTTTTAAGGAAAAGAGAAGCAAGGAGGATCAGCGAATTTAGTAGAGAACACTCATAACTCTTCCTTTATACAGAGTTACTTCTTACACAATGTTTAAAAATAAAGCAAGAGAAACACAATACATTTTGTAGTTTTCCTATTTTTGCCAAATATAATTCTAAGCTGGAATTACATTTTAAATTATAAAGTCAAATTGCAGTGACTGAAAATTTAAGAGTTACCAGCATATATATTCTATTTTGTTTCCACTTGATAATTATCACTATTTCATCCAAGAAAAAATCCAAACACTACTTCTGAATATTGTTTGAACTAATATAATTTCTAAAAATAATTTTTTCATGTTTGTGTTCTACAGTATGAAATCTATGGGCAGCCATCACATAATCCAATGATCAAGACTAATTCCAAATGAAAGCAGGAGAAACTTGCTTTGCAGTCTCATGTGCTATTTCCACCGGCTAACTAATCAATACAATTCTGGTACTGTAAATAATTTTCATCTGATTATTCAAATGAAATAAGTAAATGTAGTGTGCACTTCACATTTCATTTAGAGAAGATAAAGTATGCATTGAAGTACTGGTTATACTTCAGATACCAAGAACTACACTTCATCCAAGAAAGAGGAGGGAAGGAGGTTTATGACTTGGCACTGCAGGTGAGGGTAACTGAGGTTCTTGTTAATAGAACAGTTGGGGAAGGTTAGAGTGAAATGACACTGAAAGACCAGAGTTTATATCTATCTATCTATCTATCTATCTATCTATCTATCGGGTTTGTTTTTTTTTTTTTTTTTTTTTTTCTTAATTGCTTGCAATGGAAATCAGGTATGTAGCTGTTTTGGTTATTATCTGTAGAAATATGGCAATATAAAAGCATAAAAATAACACTTATAACACTTAAGAAAACATTTAGGGAACAAAAAGAAAGAAAAAGAAAGGGTAAGAGTAGAAATTTATCACCACCCATGGATCTTGACTGTTGTAATTTCTATGACAGCTGGTCCAAGTGATCTGTGGATCAGCTGGCCGTCTTGATCTATGAAAGGGTGGGAGAAGCCTGGGAAGCACAAATTTCAATGGGTTAATATAAACTCAGGTTCAGGCGGGAATGCCCACATACCTCTCCTTGGCAGGAAGTTTTACGCTGTCTGTTGCAACACTGTAGATCATGTGCAGTCCTCTTGGTCGGAGGCCCCAGAAATGAGTCTGGGGACACTTGAGGGGGTCTTTCATGGTTTATGACCCCTTGTAAGACATGACAGCTGCCTCCCACCCCAACATAGTTGAGCCAGTTATGTTCCATCAAAAGGGATGAAAACCCTTGGGCCTATGTGTGAATGTCCTGGTACTTCCCTGGGGTGGGGGGTAGTTTTACTCCTGAGCCATTGCTAAAAGAGGACACTGGCATGATAAAAGAGCATTATCACACCTTGGAGGACCTACTTCTTGTTGGCTTCATCCCTCATCTGGCTCAAAACCCAGCTTGTCACTAAACAAAATGTTGTGTGCACACCATCGCTGCACCTGGGCTGTGCCTTACACACTATCAGCAAAGCACCTGCTGCTTTTCAAATGGCCAATTTTTTTGAGTCATTAACCATTAACATTCGACTCTCTCACAAGGAGTCCCTCCAAACAGGAGGTCCAGAGAATGCTTGGGGTTCATCTGGGGAGAAATACAAGCATCATGATGAAAAATATGCAAGCAAGAGTCCAGTCTGTTGTCAGATATAGACAGGTACATCCTAGAACATGTGCAGAATACATTTAAATCAATGCCATTCTGTCAGGGCACAGGAGAAGTCCCACATGGATTATACCTGAAGGTCTGGATCTGGTCAAAAGATCATGAAATAAACAACTGAAAATGAACAAGAGATGGCATGAATGAACGGGAGTTGGACTTTGATGATCTTAATGGGCCCCTTTTAACTCACTGTATTCTGATTCTATGATTCTAACTATGTAATCAGTCTCCTTAGGAAAAATAAAAGTCTATATTGATTATAGTAAAAGAAATGAGTTAAAGCTACTATGAAAATGTCTTCTTATTTCACAAATAAGAGTAGGAAAGATGGTGATAAAACTGTACAGTTCACTTGCCATGATAAAATGTGGAGCTAGTAAAGGAAAATTTTCTTTTGTTCTTAAAGGATGCATTTTATGAGGAGGCTTGTATTTTGTATCTGGGCTCAAAAAATCTTTTTGGTATGTCTATCCATTTAAATTTCAACCTCAGATGGATAAATAAATATAAAAGTATTTTTTAAATACGAAAAATGCCAATTAGGTTGCTGTATGTTTTTGCTTTCATTGTATTTTCCACAGTTTCAGATTTCAAAATAAATGACAGAGTTGTTAATAGGCTGTAGAGGATTTTTCCTGTCCTCCCTTGATTTATTGCTGCTGAGTGTAAACTGATCTGGAAACAAGTGAGAATTCCCCTGCGAAATGTTCTAAAATCCAAATTCCTCATGGAGTGGAGAGAAATATTTGAGCAGAAACAATCATCCCCATGTGTATAAGCTTTGAATAATAAGAGCCTGGTTTCTACATTTCTTTTGTTCATGATGTATCAATCCAGTGTGAAAGGAAACATAAAAACAGCACATATATAAACCAAATGTGCAACAGCAAAAGCTTTAACAAACCTTAATTATTCAGGTGGTTAAGGAACAAGCTAAATAGCAGCACTAGTGCACTGTAAATCCTTGTGGCTGACACAGAAGTGGTTATGACAGCTTTCACATTATCTCATTGCAGTATCGAGGCAGTAGTCGCAGCTGGCTCATATGTCAAAATGTGTCAGGACTTAAATGGTAAAACAGGAGTGCAACAGCAATTGGCTTTTCAATCAATAATGCAATCAATATATTTCACAGATATTTTCCCATATCTAAATTACTCTGCAGAGATGAGGTAGCCTGACTGAGTGTTTATAAATCAATAAAACACAGCTAAAGGACATCTGCTCCTGTTCTTTCACTTCAAGGTGCAGTTTGCCTTTTATTTCCAACTCTCTCTTATTTAAGAATGTACTTTTGAGGAAAAACAGCTCTCTTTTTGCACACAAATCACTTTTGAGTTGCATTGTGACTATAGACTATTTCTGTTAATAATTGTGTACTTCAGTTTTAATAAGGTGGAAGGGACAGTTTCTATTGACAACGGAGCTGAGAATTAATAACATACATTTCAGATTTGCAATACACATATAAACAGGTATTTTATATAAAATTACATTCTTTATTTTGTGAATACAGTGCATGCACACAATTTTGAAATCCCCCCCAACCTTAGGAAATGCAGGGTTTTTTTCCCTGCAACAGAATTCCAGAAGATTCTCGGCCATATTTTGTAGAACAGCTTCTTCTCAAAGCATCCTGGATCATCTTTCACTAATCTATTCCATTTTCAGTACAGGATACATGAAAGGTGATAGCTCGTTATGATATTGTTATATGAAATTACTGAATTTGCCTTCTGCATCTTTGTTTTTGCTTGTGAAGCACTGACTACCAGCAAGAATATGATTTTCAACATGTATCATCAGAATAATTCCATAAGACAACAGTTTGCTGTTTTTCCCGTATATAAGTACAGCATATAAATAATCTATACTGATGCATATATGCAGTTATATACTACACACAGAGATACAATAGGTGTGAAGCATTGTAGTGCTGAAGTTAATTATGAGTTAATGCATATAGGTGTTCATTATTGTTATGTGCACTACACATTTTATTTATACAGTGTTAAGAACTGAAAGTGTCACTAAGTGTGCACTTTTACTGTAAAAAGACTTACTATGTTTTAGCCCTATTCCTCTTCTGATTGAAAATTATATCAGGCATGAAAGAGAGACTAACAAAAACAATTGCATCTTTCGGGTAAGACAGCCATATTCTGTCAAGAAGTACATAAAGCCAAACAAATTGCATTTCCTAATCTAGGTGTTCCATTAAAAATAGATTGTCATGTTGGTGAATGCCAACTAATCTTATCATGTTATACCTTTAGCTCACATGCTGAGATATACTCTCAATGTATACGATCTCTTTCACAATTGTGAGATCCATCTCTGAACCACAGTTGCCACACAATCAAAACACAAAGCTAGGGGCACAGTGGTTCCCTTATTCACTTACCCTATGTATTTTATTAATATACACTTTAATGCTGCAATATTAAAGCATTTTAGAGGATTTAATTAATTTCATATAATAATTTGAATGTGTCTTTATTGAAAAAACACCAATTAAATGGATCTGAGATCTCACATATCTCATTTCTAAATAGGTAAAGAGATTTTGTCTTTGACCTAAATGGGAAGACACTTTTGGCCTCAATACATACAACAACATGGAAAGAAAATCTTGAAAATATTAAAGTAGAAAGAAACAAGAAAACCCCCAAATACTGAGGTACTTTAAAGTTTTTTACCAGGATGGTTTGTTGGTTTTTTATATCACTTTATATCAAAGATGCCACTGTATCCTTTTTTCCTTCAATTCAATTTTTAAAAAATTTACCGTTTTGAAGATGCATATCAATAATTCTGATGAACTCTGAAATATTTCTGCTGTCTTGATAAAAGTATTAAACAGCCTCATTAAAATATTAAACTAATGCAAAACAGAGCAAGGAAATCTCTCTTTTTTCCTCTTAGTTAGCAAAAACATTAAATGAGCATAATAAATGGAATCATCATAAAATGCTTTGAGAGAATTCTCCATTAGTATTATTTTGATAAGGCTCCTGAATGACTGAAACTGCCAGAGTTTTTTACAGCTTTTGAAAACTCTTTATTGTTTCAGTGACTGAGCTCTGTGGAATCCCAAGTCAGAAATTGTTACAACTGTCATTAAAGGCATTCTCATCCATTGCATGTAAGTGTCAGAAATATTTTTAGAGACCTGAAAATCTATTAAACTTCCAGCTGGAAATGTATCTTAAGCTGCAAGTCAAACTCCCAGGAATAATAAAGTGGCTAATATGTTTGTATTTGAGAAGCTGTAAAATGAGAGAACATTGCTGGCAACTGGAAAGTAAAACTAGAAGAATGCCCCCAGTGACACAAACTTTATTTTAAGTAAGAGCTGGTCAAAATGCAGTCTTTGAGCTTTGCAAAATATGGCATCAACATCACAGAAGATATTCTGTGTTTGTGAAGGTTGCCCAAAATATTATTTTGGGAATAATCATATGCATTGTCTTACAAATGATGACCAAAAAAAAAATATGTTGTAGTTCTGGGAAAATACTTGAGGAACTCACAAGTTGGTTTTGTGTTTGTGAAGGTGTGAAGGCACCTCTTCATTATGCAAGACGAGGCCAAATGTTGTATGCTTTGGCTTAATCACAGGATCTCATGTTTTCTTTCAAAATGATTCTCTGTCCTGTGTGGCATTACCAGGGAAGGGAAGGGAAGGGAAGGGAAGGGAAGGGAAGGGAAGGGAAGGGAAGGGAAGGGAAGGGAAGGGAAGGGAAGGGAAGGGAAGGGAAGGGAAGAGAAAGTAGTAGAATTTACTTCACTAAGTGAAAGAGTATTACCATATAGGGTTGTTATAGAAATGAAGCTCTGAAATTCAGGAGGTAAACATGACAGTCAATTGTAGAGATGTATATTTGCTAGTTTCAAATGCCGTGTGGCATTTGATTCAGATGGTTGTAAAAACAGCAATGAAAACAAGGAGCTCAAATATTTTAGGCATTCAAACTTAGAAATAATTTAATAGAATATATAGATGAAAACATTTATAAATTACACTTTTACTGAAAGTGTCATCAGGTTAAGTAATAACCAGGATAGTATACAGTCAACCCAGATTCTAATTTTGTTCATACAGACTATATAAAGAGTAAAGGTTAACGTGTGGACTGTAAACTATATTCTAATTATAAGAGTACATAAATCAATAAGCCCTCCAGGGTATAAATGATGGTAGAGGAACACAGCACATGACAAAGCAGGAACCAAGAGCAAAAAAATGATTAAAAGGCCTAACAGCATCTTAGAGTTCACAAAGGCAGACATAATATTGGCCTGATCTAGCTGATTTTATTGGCCAAAGCAGACGGTTTGAGTGTGCAGAAGTGTAAGCAGCTAAGTAATCTTAAAAACGATCAAATATATTTCTTTTCTACAACATGGTCCTCTAAATCAGGTCATACACCAGCTCTATGGTAAGTATCACTACACTGTATGGGAAGAGAAAAAGTTCTGTCTTTGGCTAGATAGCTTAGGCACCTTATTTATCTCTAAATAAAACCAGCTTATAGTTGGTTTTGTAGAGGGGAGAGTCTGTATATCTGTACTATCTCATGAAAGAAAATACTAAAGATGAAAAATTATTTGAGACTGAAATATGGAACCATCTTTAATGTCCATTGCTTCATGAAGATCTAGGCCCAGTTCAGACACCAAACACGGGCATCTAGAATTGAATGTCTTTTGGGACCTTAGCCTATTTCTCCTGGATTTCAGCCACTGCTCCAAAAGGCATAGATCTCCTGTAAGTCTTATATTTTTCCTTCCATCTTACACGAATGTCTGAAATACCTGGAATATTTCAGAAGGCTATGAGCTGTCTTCATGTGGATAACTGAATTGAACCCCTCTTTTACTGGTGCCTGTTAGAAAATCTGTGTGATATTTCATAAGGAATGTGAGTTAGGCATAGAGCTGTGGAAGCTGGCTTTGCAAACCTATCCAATAGCTATCATTCTGTACTAAATTATATACCTTTCACAGTGATTTCCATAAATCTTAGAACGTATAGAATAGACTGATACTCTATAGTGCTCTTACACTGAGTTTGGGAAAATCTGTGCCTGTACCATTCAAAGGGAAGTGAGAGACATTATGAGGAGAGTAGGGGTACAATGCAAGGTTAACTGAAAATAGAGATGGAAGAGTATACTGATCTAAGACTGAATTTCATGTTTAACAGAATACATCTCAATTTTTTTTTAAACTATAATTTCTAGCACAAACTTCAAAGGATGTATATAAATTAAATTCAACATGGATTAATTGCTTACTCAAGGCTACAGAATTAACTAGTCAAAAAGTATTTGCTATGTGAGTAAGCCATCAAGTTTTAAGGAATGTGTTCAGCAGCCTTATCCCTGCTACCAGGACTAATTATGTTATTGTATTCATGGTATTATGTTGCATCTTCTCAATGGGAATCTATTTTAAAATGCATATAAAAAATGAAATCAGTATGAAATTTGGTCCTCAGCAATAGTGAAATATCAAATTCAAACAAATTCCTTACTGGTTTTTTTTTTAGTTTTTAAAATCTCCTAAGTGAAAGCATCTGATAGTAAGTTTATTAGAAACTCTTATCAAAATGATACAGGAAAAAAACCCGTTGAATAGATCACAAGAAGATGCATTTGTCCAGTGTAATTTGATAAATGTGGAGTAATCTGCCAACAAAGTAGGGGGCAGATTAATGGAAACTCTGTAAGGTTTATAGAGGTTTTGTTCATTTTTTAAAAAGTATTTGCTTTGTTACTATGAATAGTGAAAATTAGCACAAAATATTTATTCCCTTTGTTTGGTAACAAGATCCTTAATGACATACAAATAATTCTTAATCTTTTTTCTTCCTTAGAATTTAGAGTGAATTGGATTTCCATTTAAGACTATGTCCTTTGGAAGTCAGACTATTTATGACACCCAGGTATAAGAGCTTACAAATTTTTGCTGAGGGACCCAGATTAATAGAAGAGTGAAACACAGCATCTGAGAGTTTTTCTACACTCCCAGTCCTAAACTACTGCATACAATGAGACATAACCTTTCAGCTGCTAGGTGCTCAATTTTAAATGGTTTTTTGATCTGTACAAAGAATGCTGAGTATTCTGAGATGCTATGGCTGACTTCACATGATAATGAGCAAAAACTGAGGAATGTAGCTAAGGAATACATTGCCCTCTTCCTATATAATGCTCCAGCTAAAGGAATAACTTTGCAGGGGAATGAAGAAGCCTTTGAGTTGGATGGTTTTTTCTTGCAGCACTGAAAGAATGCATTGACAAGAAGGTTAAGGGGGCTGAAATCATTGGAAAGAATTGTGTAATAGAATGAAAGTTGAGCTTGCTGCATGGGGGACACTATATGATGAGATAACGTGTTCCCCCAACCTGGAAATTGAATTGAATTATAATTACTTGTAAGATCAAAAAAAATATTAGCAGTAAGAAATAAATAATAATAAAAAGAAAAGATTGCACAGGCAAAGAGGTAAAGTTGTTGTCCAAATATTAGAAAAATAATTTTTAAAATTAAAGTTAACATAATATATATGCACCTGTGATCAATGCATATTAAGGGGATCAGCTACTTTTTCTGAAGTGTTAGAAAATGTGCATGAAACTTAGAGTCCCATGGCTGTGCACAGTTGTGCACCCAAGCAGGCATTCCTCTGTCCTTGGGTGCACAAGTGGCTCATCAGGTGTGCATACCAGAGGGACAGGATAGAAGGCATTCACTTCCCCAAACAATAAGAAATGCCCTCTAAATGCTGATGAGGTATTGGTCCCATCTGATGCAACAGGAAGGTGCAGCAGATGTTCAGCATATCCTTTGGCCTTGGAGAGAGTCAGAAGAGATGGCATCTCCATGGACTTTAGGTATCTTTAGGCAAATAAATCCTGGCTAACTAGTCATACATCTATTTTTCTCCAAGAATAAACATTGAAAAACAGTCCTCCCAACTCAGAGGGTTAAAGTTAGGAAGTGAAGACATCACTCCACATTCTGAACTTCTGTTAAGAAGATAATGCTGGAAACAACTTGCTGGTCTGAAGAACAGAAGAATGTTGTAAAGACCTCAGAATTTACCAAGATTAGTGTTTCTGATGCTATTTACCCTTGGCTTGCTTTAGACCAAGTTCATTATAAAACTGTCCAGGTCAAATAATAATGTGGAAAATACCATGGAATCATGGTAACATGGCGATAGCTTTTTTAATCAGGATTCCACTGACTTTAAAAAAAAAAAAATCTTCTGGTACTAACTCATAGGGAAAACCTATCCTTGATACAATTTTATAGGGATTTTTAAAACATAGTATAATTATATATTTAAAACTTTTTTCTTGAAGTACCTCTAAGTTTCACTTTGGACTTTCCCTTTCCTTTCATAATTATTAATTTAGCTGTTATGATAAGAGCTATTGTCAGTCAAATAATGCACCTGTTGCTCCAGGGGTTGAAATCCCTCAGAGTAAAGCTTTACACAGCCTAGCTCCAAGAAATTGTCCTAACGTGTTTCTGCTCAGACAGCATAACTGTCAGTAAAATAAGAATTTCAGCTGCAAAAGATAGCCACAGACATATTGTTAGAAACTTTGCTATTGCATTAAAGATTTGGGATCCATTAGGTAATGAATGGATTACACTGAGTAACTAGAGAAGATTAATTGGATATTGTTTGTAAATTGCTTTGCAGATAGCAGGCCTCATATAAGTATTAACATTATTAATGGACTATTTTTATCTGTAGTGGATATCTTGCTTCACCATTGTTCGTATACATAAAGGAAAACCATAATACTTTCCTTCAGACCAGCGTGCAAAACTTCAAAAGAAATTACTTTTAAGCCTGAATAGACTGATTAATGTTAATCACGAATGAGGTGATATGTGACTGCAAAGAAAGGAAAGAATGCATACAAAAATATCTTCTAAATATCCAAAGAGAGATCTCAGCAGATCCTATGTTAATAGGAAATAGTCAGATATGACCTGGCAATTTGGAAAACAAGAAGCTCTTAAAAATCCAGCCAAAAGCTTTTTCCATATCCTCTCTATCTCCTTGATTATTCTAGAAAGATACTCTTCAATGACTAATATTTTACAGGATATTATCATAGTGATACTGTTTAAAATATTTAAAGAATCTTTTTTGCAAAAGAATAAAGAAGGGATTGACTGTTATAACAAATGGATCAGAAATCTTAGTTTCCAGAAAAAAATCTTTCAGTCTGGCTACAATTTTCCAGCTACCATGAAGAACAGAATAGCATGCCTATTACTGAAATTAATTTCTGAAGATCTTGTGTCAGGTATTTGAATGTGTAAGCTGGTATTTAAAGAAGAAAGTAACAAAAAGCCCATTAGTAAACCTACGTGTAAATATCTTTTCACCCTTAGTCTCATATTCGTATCATAACACTCTAGAATATTCACACTCCAGTTAAATTATGCAAATTCTTATATTCTCTGATAAGTCATTCCTAGAAAAATCCAAAGTATAACTTCTGAGGCATGGAATATTATTATTGATGCATTCTTGTTTAAACATCAACATCATTTAGAAACACGGTAAAACATCATCTCTATCTAGAAAAGAAATGGGCGTGAAAGACACATAGCAGTGCTGATGAAAGTCCCTATAGCCAGCATACAGATACATGATCCACTGCATGTTTTCTCTGCCTCCCTTGCCATCTAGGTATGTCTATAATGGTCTTAGGCTCTTTTCCATGCTGATACAGCTGCAAGTCTTTGAAATTACAGCAGGCTTATAGCTGGCCAAGGAAGTACATAAACTGAAGATCTTACTCATACTATTTACTGACAAGAAGTGAATCTCCATTTAAAATATAATATACAAATTCTTTTCTCCTAGCTAGCAGAAAGAAAACAAGAAATTAATCTAGGTTCCTATCAGTGTTATCTCAGCATCATTTTGGGGTATTCATTATATACTTTTCAATCTCCTTCTGTAGCGGGTTGGGTTTGTAACCGGGCGGAAACACCAATTTCGTGTAGTGGTTTGGTCCAAAATACTCATTACTATTTATCTCCTATGAGATAAGAATTAGGAGAAAAGCAAAGCAGGCACCAAACTTGAAAGAATATAAAGAAGTTTATTAACAGACCTAAAAGAAGAAGTAAAAGAAAACCTCATACCACACCTTCAGAACACTTGTTCCCCCCCACCTTCCTCCCTTCTCCCACTGATAATGTAAAAAGACAACCCTTGAGATGTTCAGTCTGTTTACCACTTCCATAATAATCTTGTTCAGTCCATTTAGGAAGAGGATTCTCTCTTGTCCATGCTATGAAAGCATTTTCACAACGAGATAGCCGCCCGGGTTGGTTCTCTGCTCGCATGTGAGTCCCTTCCTCGACTTGCAGCTTTTCCCCCAACTGCTTTCAAGGGTCCACTCCTGAATTACTGGGGTAAAATTTTAAGGTTGAACCGTTCAGAAATAAAAGTTCTCTTCACCCATCTCTGGGAGCATTTGATCTCTAAGAACAGAGGCCCTTCTCCTTCCCTGGGAGCAAAGGGTCTTCCTCATCTTCATCTTTAGGACTATCTGTGGGAGCATCTCTAGGAACTGAGGTTTTCTTCTTTTCCATTTGGAACAAAAGTCCTCATCGCTTCCATCTCTCCCTGTTCAAACTTCTCATGAAATTACAGCTGCTTTGGCATCTGCCTATCTCAGCGCAGGTGCTTTTGCTCACAAGTACAAGTTGAACGCTCCACCCCCCATATCTTCATGAAATTACAACGGGATACTCTGATATATCATAGCTTCACAGCAGAATTTCAGCTTTAAGCATCTCCTCTTTCTCTTCCCTCAGGTTTTCAGCTCTTCACAGCACTAAAAGGGTTAATCTCACCTAGGCCTTGCAGCTGGAATGTCGCTTATTGCTGTTGGTCACATGATCTGTGCTGGACAGCAGGGCAGCTTCAGCTGAATCTTGGCCGCACTGGAGAGGGGAAGCCGAGCTGCTCCGTCTGCCCACAGCAGGGCTGGGCGGGGGGGGGGGGGGGTGGGGTTCCATGGGTGGAATAGGGCCCATCAGTTCCAGGATGGCCATGGCCCAGCCCAGCCTGGCACGAGCTGATAGGCCAGCTGATAGGTTCTGTTAGGTCACAGAGGAAGCTGTAAGCATCCCTTTGCAAGAACATCACTTCCGGGACTACGCTTGCTAACCCATGACACCTTCAAATTCAGACAGCTAACAGAGCTGCCAGAATACATTTAACTAAATCCTAAGCATCTCTAATGACAGTAGATTCTTGCCCTTTCAGCAGTGAAATGTACCAAATGGATTTTTTCAGTCCATATGCAATTGTTTCACTAATTGAGGAGTCTCCTATCCTCAGACACACTAAGTCTAGCACCATATCTTAGTGTCAAAGCTACACGTTTAGACGTTATTTATTCCTAATGATGGGTCAGGTGAGAAGTAGGCCAGATATGTATCACAGACCAGTGTATTTCATTCTTTAAGTGATTTAAAACTGTCAAAACCCAAATGTATATTACAAAACATCAGAACCCAAATGTATATTAAGTCTTTCCCTTCAGTGATACTATATGTTGGGTACTACAAAAGTGCTGTAACTCCATCTGTATAGTCCAGCAACACATTTAAGTCAGATTCTCTGTATTGGATTTTTTTCAGTTGTACAATTCAGTGTTTGGAAGAATCCTAATTATCTGATCTTGAAAATATTGATGAGGTGCTAAACTGCTGTGGTGGCAAAATCTGCTCAAGCCTTTTACAATATTAGATACATATTGTGACACCTAGTACTGTAGTGGCATGGGTAACTTTTCTATTACATAGCATGTTCCCATTTTTAATGAGATTTGTGGCATTTTTGCTAACTACTGTCAGAAATAATCCGTCATTAGAACATCTTTCAGATTATCCTCTGGGATTCCTTTGAGATTTTGACAATTTAGTACACGTGTAATTGTGCAACATATTCTAATATTCATTTTAAAAAGTTGATTCAGGTTATTTTCAGTAGAAATAAAAAAGCACATTAGTCTTAGGAAGTCTTTGTGTGTTGAATGGCCTGAATGAAATTTTCTACTTGAACAAAATTCATTGGTAAGAAAGTACTGACATTAAATTTCTGATATATAGCTAAGCAACTCTATCTCAAGTTCCCTCACTTCCACAAATGCACAAACAAAAAGAATGCACAAACAAAAAGCTCTGATTTCTTAAAAATGTAAAATATAGGCAATATTTTACTCCTTTTCTGTGGTAAGAATGAAAGCACTTCTCTGCTGTGAAGACAGAAATGAACAGAAGATAAAAGCCTACTTTAAGAGAGTTTGGGAACAGTCTCTCCATTGCATCTTGCATATTAGCAATTCAAGCCTTAATTTTACTTTTGACTTGCTGAATGGGATCAAGGGATATATATTGCCATTTTGTTTTGTTAATGAGTTATTTTGAGAAGAGGAAGGAAAGAGTATTTTAAATGGGTGTGAAAGGCTACACTTTGTGCTAATCAAGGAAGAAAAAGATAGCTAAAATCTCCGGAGGAGTGCAGCATTACAAAGTGTAATGTTTTTAGTGCTTTATTTCTGATTCCAGTGCAGTTATTTCTATCTGTGCAAAGACTATCAGAACATTAGTGTAGTATATTTTGTTTTAAATAGCAAAGAAGAAACAGACGATGCTTGAAGGGATCAATAAAAAGATTGTGGTTTGTAATGACAATACTAGAGAAGGGTTTTGAAAAAAATAACTGAGAGCAAAATTCTGAGATTATAGTATTACTTTTCCAGTGAATTGATAATGGTTTTGGATCAGTGGTAGACAAACAGCTATAGAGTTAAATTTTATTTCTCACATGTTATCTTCACTTGCAGATTACCTAGACAGAGAAAAAAATCTTGACATAAACAGATATAAGACGTGAATTAAAGTATTGAAAAATGGAAAAGAGGAAGTAGAAAACAAAACTGCAGCTTTACTTTCCTTGAATAATGGTGTTGAGAATGATGGGACATTCGTATGACATACAGGAGGACAGAATTAGACCTGTTCTCTTGGATTTTTTGAAAACAAGTAACATGATTTTTGAGGACAGGTGTTACATTCAGGCTCAGTGTCAAATAGTCACAGAGTTTACAAGTTATGGTTATTCATCCCTTATTTGAGAATAACTTTTAATCATCCAGCCAGACCCTGTACAATTCTTAATATATATTTGCTCAGAAGAAATGTAGAGGTTAAAAGGTAGAAAATAATTGCTAAATTCGAGAAACTAAGATAAACCTCTGAAGATTGGTGCTGTATTTTCTATGACACATTTTAGAAGATTTTGTCTGCTTGTGACATCACTTATTTGTCAGAAGTATAGCACTAGCTAGTAACAGAATTTCTAAAGAAGACACATGCGTCAGGAAATAAAGGAAATATTTTGTGGAAAGCAACTTACAAAATCTATATAAACTCCTGATTAGTTTGATCTATGGACGTGTTTGGCATCCGAGTCCCTAGAATTAAATCTTTATACCACTGTATTCCCTCAAAAGTTGTGGTAATGGTACCAAAATAAGTTATTAACTTTGTTTCCTGAGAAAAATGCTTAAAGATATATATTTTAATGGCGGGCTTCTGGCAAATGTATATTCATTTAAATTTGTATTCAATAAATTAATATACAATGAAGAGATGAATTTAAGTAAACAATCTAAGTAAACATCTTTGTCATGTTCTTTCTGATAAGCTTTATATAAAAAGTGGTAAAGGCTTTTTCCTGAAAGAGGGCAGGTTTAGATTAGATATTAGGAAGAAATTCCTCACTGTGAGGGTGGTGAGGCTCTGGAACAGGTTTCCCAGAGAAGTGGTAGATGTGTTCATGTATACCAGGGAACACCCCTAGAAGTGTTCAAGGTCAGGCTGGATGGGGCTTTGAACAGTCTTATCTAGTGGGTGGCATCCCTGCCTGTGGCAGGGCAGGTGGGGACTGGAAATAAATGGTCTTGAAGGTCCCTTCCAAACCAAACCATTCTATGATTCTATGATCAGAGAACTTCTGCTGTTAATTTAGGTGTGTATTAGAATAGCACAACCACACAGACTGATAAACTGCTGTGAGAAATTCAGGCATTCCACTCCATTTTAGAATGCTAGATAGGGTGCTTTGGTGCCATACGAACTAATTTGTAGAACAAGGTTGTTTGGGCCTCTTGAAATGAGCCACATACAGAGACATTTTAATAAGCAGTTACTGTCTCTTGGTCCACCACTTCTTCAGTCCTTGGTTAAGTTTAATGAGGGACATAAATATTTGCATTTCCATTAATAATTCCTTTATAATAGCTCAGTTTAAATTTTTTGCTCTGTGCAACCTCAGAAGTGCTGTTATCTTATTTTTGTGATGTGAAAATATTTGCTAAATAGAGTTCTTAAACAAAACTCTTAATAGTGTTTTTCTATACAAAATATTCAAGTCAGGAAATAGGACATATGAACTGCAAGAAGTTTCCTTCCTTTTGGCTAATATTTGTGAATGTCTGCCATATTTCACACATAGAGATCTTAACAAAAAATAATCTGGAGAATTTGTCAATTATGGTATAAATATATTAAAAAAAGATGTTTAAGAAGGGGATGAGGGATGGTATATTAGCTAATCGGTTTAACCAAGTGAGTCTGCAATCTGTATTTCTTCTTAAATATCAGTCAAGATATAGAGAAAAGAAGCATTTTTAGGCATGGGAGGACAATCATGTTCTTTGCATGGGTTGAAGAAGGCAATCTTTTTTCCCACCATTTTAAAGTATGATTTTAGACATTTCAATGTAGGACATCAACTCATATTACTGTAATCTTGCTAATATGGAGAACATTGAAAAGGAACCTTATTTGATTTGGTGGCTCATTACTTGCTTTCACAAAGGTGCTCTGAGAACACAGCATATCAAATTAAAACACATGTACAATGTGTTTTAATGTACAATGCAGACTTTTGAAAACTTCCTCAAATGATCCTGAGAGACTGTAATCCATCTACAGATAACTATTGAGTGTAAATATAGCATCATCGACATGCAAAAAGCTAAAGAATGTTTCTTAGATTGTAGCAAAAGGTAGGTGTGGGTGGGTGTTGCTGCCTTCCCCGAGGTGCAGCCCGGCCCGGGACTGCCCAGGCATGCCCGGACTTCTGTCTGCCATGTGCTCTGAATCCTCTTTGTTCCAAGCGCGGGTAAAACTTGCAAGTAGCACGGACTGCCCCGACACAGAGTCCGATTGGCTGGTAACCCCGGGTCCACAGCCTGCTCTCCCCTTTCCCTTCCCCTGAATAAAGCAGCGATCCCAGCTGGCCCCGCCCCTCTTGCTGTCGCCTCTCCTTCTGTGAACAGACTGTCTCGTCTCTCCCGGGACAGGAGGAATAAAGAAAACAGGAATACCGGTACGGAGTCTGGGCTGTATTTCTACTTTTGCTTCTGCTTTGACGATAGCTTTACAGCTAACACTTGTTGCGTATCGGAGCTGCCGAGCTGCTGGATCGCCTTTGCTGTCTCTCTAGGCAGCCCGAGGCTTTCCAGGACAGAGACCGGTAAATCTGCCGACTGAGCGAGCGTGACTTTCGTCAGGTGGGGAAGCTTTTGTAAATGGAATATGGAAGGATTTTCCCAATTATATGGGGATAAATAAACCCCTGTATACTCATTATGTTTCCCACTTGGTACTACCTTGGAAGTCTTGTGTACCAGGTGGTGCACTCCAAGCATGTTCATAAAGCAGTATTACCCCATGCTCTCCACCTTCATGCTGCACACTTTTCTTCACACACTATTTCCATAGCACCATACTCCCACACTAACCATCTTCATATTACAGTATTATATCACAGTCACTACTTTCAGAAGCCTTAACCCATCCCCACACTCTTTCTACCTGGTGGCACTCCCTTACAGAAGTAGCATTTTTGAGAAGAGTGCATTCATCTTCTAGGATTTATCATAGTACCTGTTTGAGTAATTTTCTTGTAAAAGCATCAAGAATACTCACTCACTGTCTATGCATCTCTCCTTGATTTCAAATTCTACTTTAGAGATTGAGAATTAAAAATATAAGTTTTAATAATCTGAATTTTGAACACATATCTTTCATTTGCTGTAGATCTTATTAATACTTCTTTTAAAATATAACAATAACTATTAGTTGTTCTTGGAGGCGGAGACCAGATCTGTCACTTTGTTTTCTGTGTTCTCAGTCTGAGACAATCCACTGGGCTAAACCAATTTAGAAAACAGGAATAGAAGATCTCCTGACTCTACTAAAATTCTGTTTGAGATTGTTAAGATATGATTAATGAGAGATGCCTCTGCCTGAATTAAGGTGCAAACGAGACCATATGCCGAAGTCAATAAAACAGATTTTATTTAACAAAGACTGTGAGGTAGAGAGATAGAAAGAATAGAAAAGAGAGGGGGGAAGGAAGAGAAAGAGACAGAGGGAGAGAGACAGAGAGACAGAGAGCAAAAGTGTAATTGGTTGCTATTGCTTTATTTCTAGATCACCTGATTCAAGCATTTATGTACTACTGAAAACTGTACAGAATATAACCTAAAAAGGAAAATTTTCTTACCACAAGATTTAAAATAATTTTTTAAATTCCTCTTTCCTCTATACATTCTTATGTTAAGAAACTTTCAACATGGTGTTCCGGAAACTTGGATTGCTTTCTGAACATGGAATTTTTCAGCAGAGTAAGTGATATCTTGAATTCAGAGGCAGTTGGTATTGTTGTGCATTTGCCCAGAGCCTTCTGGAACCAAAACACTGGATTTAAGGAGGTACAAAATCCCAGTCTGAATGCTATCTTCCTGATTAGTATAGAGCTTCTAGATCCTTTTCTTTCCACACAAGCACCTAAAGAAAACTGGAAAGATAGCAGGTAAGAAAGGCACGTGATACATAAATGTGCATCTCCAATTCCTATCTGAGCTTTGTAAAATAAAGAAGAAAGTAATGGGAAGAGTCATATAGATGATTCACCTTGAGAATAAAGGTGAACGCTTAGGGGCTTAATAGGTGTGAATTTTCTTTTGCATAAGGACATAGAGGGTCCAATTCAGTTCAAAAACAGGTGACTACTGCCAACTAATAGGACTGATGACTTCTGAGTTAATTCCATCCAGCTGTGAGACATGACACAGGATTGAACTACTCTGCAGAAGATGATGGGGGAACTGGACCGAGACCATAACCTGCAACACAGCTTCATGCTGACACCTTATATTTTTCTATGTGAGCCAGATGCTAAAAATTCAGTTATAAACAAATGAAGACCTTAGAAAGTCAGCCAAGGAAGCCTAGAAAGCATTTCAGTTGACCAGCTTCCAGTTCACCCGAGGGGAAACTCTTTAGGCTCCATTTACTCTATTGACTGTATCTTGACTGCATAGGTACCTTAGACACATGGATGACACCTGGATATTGACAAAAAGATGTCTATATTTAGATACTTTAATCTAAAGATGCACAGATAAAGATAGATTTGAAAGGAGGAAGAGAAGGGAATTACAAAGGAGCGAAAATAGATCCACAAGGTTTTGAAGAAAATTAGAGATGGTAAAAGAGCTCTATCTGTTTCCTTCTGTTAAGGGAAGGAACTAATTGATATATTTTATAAAAATATGCTGTACGTATTGCATAAACCAATGCCAAAAGGATAAATATGACAGATTGATATATAGTGCCTTTGTGGAATACTTCAAACAGATCAGCTGACTAAAGGAAGATCAGAAATTAAAAGAATAAACAATGCACGTAACTGATATTAGATACTGGAGTAAGCTGAATTCTATTATTGATGAATTAATTAAAGATAGACTAAAGTATGTATGAAGACAAGTGAAAACAAAGAATCATGAATACGAATGAATACTGAAGAAAGACTTCAGAATAAAAAAAGTGAAAGAAAAAAGAGGGTTTTAAAGACTTGAAGTACCTTACACTGTAACATAAACAGAAACCAGGCATTATCTGCTGGTAACATTTTATCATACCAAGAAAAATTCGACCCAACATCTTGACCAGAAGAGGAATGAATATCTATTAAATGGAATGTGATGTAATTTACTGGAAAAAGATTTTGCATTACTTAGGAAGCTGATAAAACAAATTATAAGTATCTGAAAAAATAAAAAATCAGTAATTGAGAATTTCTGAACAGATTAGAGTAAACAGACTGAGAGTGAGCCAGTTTGGCAGGTTAGAGAACACATGTAAAGAACAAATTTAGGATAAAAAGACTATTAGAAAAAAGGAAATATATTTGAACTATGCAATACAAAAGCAAGCAAAGTTTGCGTACTTTTTGATGTGTGAATATTTCTTGTTTGTGGGCAGTCTGGGCTTGAAGTAAAGTCAATGGGAGTCAACATACTAACCAGCTTGTGGAATTGGACAGATGGTGTATATTGTGTGCAGTTCATATTTTATTTAATTCTCTGGCAGTGGGAAAGAATTACAGGTCAATATTTGTCAGAAAGTGCTGCAGCTAATGAGCAAGTAAAGGAGAATAATGTGTATGAGCTTTTTTTCTTTCTTTTCACTTGGAAAGCTAGCTCCGTTAATTAAACAAATGCAATATATCTAAATGAGAGGTTTTCAGGCAATGCAGTAACCTAACCCATGTGTTTCTATCATGTTTATCAATTTCAGTGGTGAATGCACCGCAGAAAACTTTTTAGCTCTTAGTAAAAATACTGAAAATATTGTCACTTTATTAAGCTGTGCTTATTCTAACAGCAACAAAGGCAAGCAGTAGCGCAGGTCCTTGGGTGTCTTCTTACCCTTGAAAACGAGAGCGTCAGACTATCACAGGGAAGCCACAGGTTCTCATTCTGCCACAGAGAAGCCATAGGTTCTCATTCCGTGGATCAGCTGTGGACTCTGGTTTCTGCCAATCTTTGATTTCAAGCTATGCAATTGCATAAGTGTTGCTAGTTTTTCAGGATGGCAATTCTCAACCATAGAAACATTTATCTTCGGCTCCTGATGGCAAAAGAAGTGCTTCAAATAAAAATTGAAGTAAGCATGTTTGAGTTCTATTTCAACAAAAGTTCACAAAAATGCACTTAATACTCAATCTACTTCTGTGAAGTATCTAACTGCTAACAAAAATCTGTGTGCCTAGGCATCAGGCCCATTAAAGTAAACACCTAAAATTTACTCACAGTCATAGAAGGAAAAACCCCAAACTTAAAAACCATCAAGAAAAGAAGAAAATAATTATAGAATATGTTGGTGGTAGAAATAATTTCTGTTATTTTCCAAGTTATTTTAAATTAACCCGTAACTATGAAATATTTTGGTAAGCTCAGGAATATAATGTGAAATTATAATGAGATATAATCAAAATTTTGAGTGTTCAACAATTATGTTTCACTCACTTTTTCTATTTTTCCTTAATTTACTTTCTTATTTCCTCTGTATGTAAACTCAGGAATTGCATGTAGGACACCAAGCAGAAAAAGAAAACATCACCTTCGCACATCATCTCTCTGCGTGAATTAATTTATAGTCACAAGAAAGAGTTACACATTAAATAATGAATTTTTTTGTAGAATATACTAAGAAATGAATTGTTTAACCTGGTCACTATTGATACAAAACTTATAGATTGATTCAGAACCGTACATTATATTATGGAGGATAATCTCTCCACATCTCTCCACTGTTTCAACCTTAATCTTGAGTCAATTGATTAATCAGTAATAACTGATGATAATCAGGGTGTAAGTAAATACATTGCCTCTTCTATTCAATGTCAGCTTTGATCACATCAGATTTCCTTGTCCTGTATCCTGTGTCCCATTACTGAATCAGCCAGCATATATTTCTACATGTGTAACCTTAGATAGCTATCTTTATATTTTGGTCTGATTTGACATGAATGTAGGAAGGTATCTCAAAGCAATCATTATTATCTTTTCAGTTTGTATAACAAATCAATGTTTGTTTCCTTCCTTCCTGCCTGCCTTCCTGCCTGCCTTCCTCGCTCTTTTTTCCCCTCCTCCACAAAAGCCCATTCTTGATGCCATGGTTTGGGAATGGTACTCCGCAATTCAGTGTTCCCAATGAGACTCTCCAAATCATGCTGCTGCTTACTTTTCACCCTTCCTTCTCCCCCTCCCCTGGGGTGGGATGGAGAGGAGAAATGGAGGCACAAAATGTGAAGTTTACAAGCTGAGAAAAGGACCATTTACTGGAAACAGTAATGGGATAAGAAAAAGACTAACAGCAAAAATATTAATAACAAAAATGTACACGAGAGGAGAGCGATTCACATGCAGAATACTCAGAACAGGCTTTACCCAACCGCTCCCCCTGCCATGCGTAGTCAACTGGAAGAGACCCCTTCTCTCTGGAAGAGATTCCCTTGCCCCTGCCCCTGGCAGTGGAGTGAGGTGGTATGGAATAATGTCCAGGTCCTAGCCATGACCCCTCCTGGCTACTGCAAAAATTAACCTTGTCCTGGCTGGAACAGGGCACTTAACTTAAATGTACTTTGCTGGTCACTAAACCAGAATATACATGATTTTTCCTCTCTGGGATGGAGAAATCCTGACAAAATGTTGTATAAGAAAAGGTTTTGGGATTTTTTTTGTAATTTATTTTTTATTATGTTTATTAATGGTAGAATTCAGTTTTCCTGCATGTAGAAGTAGCCTTTAAGGTCAAAATTAATAGCTAAAAACATAGGATTCTCTTTCTTGTAGGCTTTTTCTTCAGAAGTCTATAAAGCTTTTAGGCAACCAAGAGGATCTGGAACTTCTATTAAAGTCAATGAAAATCTAATCAGTGCAGTCAACATGGCATGGATTGATTGATCATATACCGCTCTTTAGTTCCTTCTGAGATACCCTGAGATAATCTGGACTTCAGCTATCATTTCAGATGGACAAAGATCTCCCATAGGTACTGTATTATATCTGTGAGACTAGGATCTATGTCTGATATACCACAGAGTATCTTAAGTATCATTAATAGTTGATAGTAGACAACATTCTGGCTCTCAGAATATGTTTAAAATAACTTCTGAAACAAGGATGCTAAAGTACAAACCCTGTAACTGTTCTCACACAGCTCTACAGAGTAAGTGTTCACTTGTTAAGGAAGTCACATCCAGTCCAGAATGACCAAACACTTCTGCATTGCTTTTGAATTGTACTGAAGACTGTGGATGTTGTACAGGCTGGTGACTATAAAATCCCAAACACAAGGTCGTGTGCATTTAAAGCTACTATTCCTTGTGCCTCTCAAACTTTCCTTTAACCAAATCTTAATCCATTTTAAAAATGATAATGTGATTTCCCTTCCTTTTAGCTTTTTTTACCAGTCAAAACAGCACCTGTTGATTTATTTACAGCAGTTTTTTAGTGGAAAGAGAACAAGACAAACAATTGAAACTAAAAGGCAGCTACTGTAGTTCGGCCATGTTCCTTGCCTATAGTTTTGTCCATAATTTTGAGTTCCAAAATCCACAAGGGACTGTTGATGATGGAGTATTTATGAAAGATGTAAATATTATTAGGCAAACCTGGCTGTCTGATGACACTATTGCTATTGCAAAATACTGTCTTTTAAAAGTGATAATTCTGAAAAAGGTAGAAAAGAAGTCATCTTTGGTCATTCCAGCTAGAAACAGAGCAAGCCAGTGAGTTAAGTCTCTGGCCATTCTTAATAGTTCAATTTTAAAGCAATGTGTGTGGTTACATAACCTTGGTAAAATTTTAATGTGGGTGTTTTGTCTCAGCTTCTTTTCCTTTAGTAAAAACAAAATGAGAATATAAAAAATAAAGAAAAGAAAAAAGGTGGCCCCCAAAATAAATGAAACTCAATTTCACGGCACATTATCTTTCTCAATTCTTTCCTCTCAGCTTTCATTTTCATTAAAATCACAGACAACCATAAATTAATAATTACTTCAGGTTGACTAAATGCAGGCCACAGTATTTAGCTCTCGTTTTCCAACAGTGGCCCTTCTTGTTCATGCTGGAAAAATGTTAATTTAGATAATGTGGCTTGCCCCATGTCATATAATTCTGTTTTGCAGTTTCACTGATCTATAATGGTCTCTTCTGATTAGGTAGTATTAACTTTATCTTTTGTTCAATCAAGCTTCACAGTTTCCTCTGACTAGATAACTATTGTGAAATATCAGATGAAACGTTCTATTTTCTGTATTTCTGTTATATTTTGATTCATCTCTATGTTGAACAGCGTTCAGCAACATTTGCAATTTCTTCCAGTAATAAATTTATTGGCCATTAGCCCAAGCCATATGTGAAACTTCTTTTGGCAGGAACTACTATACGTATAACTATATATCTATCTCCATATTCCTCAATCTTACTACTTTACACTTTATGCACATTTCAAATTAGTCAGTCTCCCCCTCCTGCTTGAACCATGAACACTGCTTTAACTGCTTTGTTAAACCATTGTCGGATACACTGAAGTAGACAAGGTACAAGTACCATGATGGCTATAATGACAATCAAAACATACATGTCCACTCTCAAAAGCTCTCTCCACAATGGAGCGAGGCTCAACCAATCAAATACATCATCCAACTATGATCCTCTTTCAACTTTGAGTTTGGTGCGACCTTCTTCTAATTGTTGGATGCTCTTGTGTATTGATACCGAATGGTCAGAAAGGTTCATGCAACACATTCCATAAAAGTCTTTGCATCCGTGTCTGTGCACTAACAAAAGAAAATCTATTGCTGCTCTGTTTTGTAGAGTTGCATGTCTTACACTTTGAACATCTGTTAACAAATTGCTCAATGCGAGAGAAATGGCATGAGAGTTCTTACTTAGCCAACAGCCTAATTGATCCAATTGTTTCAAGGCTGCTCCTGCAGCAGCTTGAGGTACAGTGAGAGCTGCATCAAACCTTCTTCCAAAATTCCAAGCTTTAAAATTATCATTACAATCAGGTGTATATTGATTGACAAATCTTTTTTCTCTATGCTTATGTTCTTTTATAATTTTTACTTTTGGTGTTAGTAAAGTCTCCCAATGCTACATGGTCCACCTTTGGGGTTTGATGGAATGGCAGGCCAAACTCTATTTCCACAAATGAAAGTCTCCTTGTGGTAATTGTAAAGGAACATGGTTGGGTGCTGTGTGTAAAACTGAGGTGAAATTGCATGAAGATGTCGCATTTCATACAATGCATGATTTGGAGTGACATCTGTGATTTTGTTTTTGTTTTGTTTTGACTCAGGAGAATCAAATATTATGCAAAAGTCCATTTTTATTGAGCCAAAGATTTCCAGTTCAGGAGGTTCATAGTGTGTCTCAGGGAGAAATTTTGTCCAGACACCCCATTCCTCTGTGGGATTAATGAGGAATCATGAAAGATCTGAAGAAACATTTTTTGGTATTGGCCAATTGTCTACCAGTAAACTGACCAAGCAGGTTGAAAATGGCTTTTCTCGACTTGAGTAAGTCAAACAAATTGTATCCAGGCGTGAGACATTGGCTAAGGTCACCCAAACATTGGTTTTTGGTTGACTCACGGGCAGGATCGTGTTACTTAAGGCAAACAATGAAATAATAAGGCGCAAGTACGATATCTGATTTAGTTTCATGCTTTTCTTTGGTTTCTTTTCTCAATGCTGTTTTGGGACAAGCCAAACATAAGGCACGAAAGTTATTTCTTTTGCATTCAATTCTGCAAATTTGGACCTCTTTAGATTCTCTCTAAAGTTTTCTCGGATTACTGTGGAGACGAGGACTATTTCCTTCCTTGTGACCTAATATAATTAAAATTTAAGTGGCCTTACACTTATGTAATTCTGAATCATAACACGATCCACACCATGCACTTGTCAACAAGGCTTTACGATACTAGCAATTCCCACACTATTATACTGGCACAAAACCCAAGGTTCACAGCTTCTGCATGTAAGATAAAAGATGTTTATCATCAGCTGTGGTCTTTCTGCAGTTCACGTCTATGTGCTTGCTTTTCTGCTTCCGGAGGTGTCTACGTATTCCCGTGGTTTGTAGGGCTTCACATTTTTTGGAGGAATCCACTTTGGACCAGCACCTGTAGAGACACAAGCGTACCCTTTGCCCCAGGTTCTTAGTGGGAATGGGCCTTCAATTTTCCCTGTCTCTGGATTTCTGATCAAAATTAAACGGTTTTTCTTCAACTTTGCTTGTGTGGTGTTGGAAAAATATCTGATTACTGGTGGATTTGGTTCTGCAAAAGAGCTGTTTAAAAAATTTAAAACATATAGCGCTTTATTCAAGTCTATTTGAGGCAAAGCCTCTGCCTCCCCCCTTTTTTGTTTATCTAAAAGGGATTTTAAAGTATGGTTTGTTCTTTCAATGACTGCTTACCCTGTAGGAGAATGAGGAATACTGAAGGAGTGACACACACCCCAGTTTGTTAAAAATTTATGCAGTTCTTTTGCAACTTTTCTGATTTTTTGCAATGTCCAATTAAAATATTCTTTTTTCAGTGGCAGATATATTATTGCAAAATCTTTGCCTGCCATTGACAGCAATCTTGATCTGGCTCTGATTACAATCTGAGCTATCATTTCAAGCGTTATAAAAATTGTTTTTGGAGATCTGTATGGTACGAAAATCTCTAAGAAATCAAATTCACGACCTTCAGATTATGAGACTGAGTTCTGCTGCCATTACTTCTGTGGAATTGTCTTGATGTGGAGTTACATGGAGAGCAGCAAGGGTTTTTGCAAGCCTTTGGTCTGCTGCTTTGAGGACTTTCCCGAATTGTTCCGCTAAGATGTTCGCTTGTATTACTGCTATATGTTGAGGAGTGCCTATCTTGCTGCAGGCCTCTATCATTTGAGGCAAGGTTGGCTGTGGATCTGGTAAGGCACTAATTAAGCACTTGCATTCTTCATTTGCATTAGCAAAAGCGAGGCTTCGAAGTAGATGGAGATGTGCTACTTCATCACTGCGTTGTCTTTCTATTGCTTGAGTAAGGCGGTCTACAAAAGAAGTGAATGATTCAGATACTCCTTGTTTTACTTCTGTATAAATGCCCTCTGGGATTCCAGTAGGTTGAATTTGCAGAATTGCCTTCCAAGCTGCTTCTTTGATGTCCGAAATCACCTCTCAAGGCAAGCCTGCTTGGACTTCTGGTTTGTCGTGGGGTGCATCACTTGTTATTTCTGCTAACGTAAGAGCTGCATTTACGCCTCCAGCATAAGTGTCTATCAGCTTGGTGAGAGTTCTTCTCCATTTGACTTCCCATAGTATGTATTGTGAGTCTGTCAGGACCACAGATGCTATGTAAGATGGTCCATTGTGTGTTTTTATTTCTTGAGGCACACCTAATGATGCAAATGCTTGCAGAAAATGATATGCATGTTTCGCTGTTTCTGCTGTGTGCAAGGAGGCAAAAACTGAACTGGAAAATGTGTCCACTGGCAGATGGATATTTTTATATTTTCCAAAAAATAGGTATTTGGTGATATCTGTTTGCCATTCTGTCAAGAGCCTTTTAGCCTCAGGAGTAAGAGTCCTGGGAGATGTGATGTCACAGTCTCCTCTTAGCAAGTCAAAAACTCGGAGCAAGTTCATCATCGGTGATCCCCAAAATTGGCCTGATTCAATTGATTTCTCCCAAGAGCTGCTGTAGATCCTGCAGATTGTTCACGCAGGTTCTAAGTTGTATCTTCTGTGACTTGATTGTTTGCTCTGTGATTCTCTATTTGCATTCTGTAGATTGTTCGTATTTTGTAGATTTATGCCTTGTAAAGATGTTTTTCCTTCTGGCTTCAAAGCTGCATTCATGGTCTCTTCCCTTGTGTAGAAATCCTGTTGTCTTTGTGTCTATTATATATATTCAAGGGTACAATAACAGAAGCGGCCACAGGTAGCATTGCAGCTGGAGGATAAGCATCTTGTTGGTCACAAGCTGGCGGAGGCAGAAGTACGCATGCATTGACGATGACTACGAAGTGACTACTAGGGCTCTGCCATTTTGTATGGCGGAAGTACACTGGGTGCTGCCATCTTCCTGTACAGCGGAAGCAGGCTGCGCGCTGCCATTTTTCTGCATGGCAGAGGTACGATGTGCGCCTCCATTTTGTGAAAACACAAAATCCCACGTGCAGTCTCGGAGCTGCTGCAGGAAGTCTCAGAGCAAATCCCCAGGAGTGGATTCTGCAGAATTTTGCATAAAAGCAGGCAACCAAGGGGGACCACGCACCGCAGCTATGGGTAAGGTATCACATCTTGTTTCTCTTTCGCTTGTCTAGGGTGGCTTTTGTTGTTCTGGCTGCTCCAGTCCTGGGTTGGTCCGCGCCACGGTTCGTGAACCGACCAGGGACGAACCCACGTTTCCCTGCTCCCTCTCAGAGGTTGGTTGTTTCTCTTTTATCATGCCTGCCGTGCCGGCACAAATCTCGGCTGGAATCTATTACAAATTCCTTCTGTTCCGTTTGAGTTTTAGCTCCTGCTGCCTGAGCAGGAGGCGGGGCTCTCTCCCCCTCCTTTTCGTCTTATATAGGCTGTGGGAGATTTTTGCTGCCACGAGGCACCGGTAGTAGCTCGGGTTTCTGTTCTATTCAATTTTTGCTTGCTGTAATTTCATATACAACTCTGCAAATGGGAAGAAGCTTTGCAGCAGGACCATTTCCACGAGAGGCCGCATTATATAGTCTTAGATGTATAGAGTCTCAGAGATACCAAGATCTCTTAACTGTTTTTTCTGACAGCTGTAGGGTGTTCTTTTACCATAGATTCTAACTTATTAAGTACATCGCTCTGTGATTTTGACATAACATTTCCCATTATTAATTAACCCTGAAGCATATAAATCATACCTGACTTTGTCATCAGAAGTTTCCCTCAGTTCCTTCTGTTCTGTAAATGTTCAGAAGTACGGTGCTGGTTCCTTTCACCAGCCACTAGGGTCCAAGATCCTTTTTTTCCCCAGGGAATATTTCTTTTCCTTTTCCAGCTCTAAGCTGCTTTCTCTTCTTTTCTCTTGTTTTCTTCAGGGAGTCCAAACTCTGAGTCCTGGTGCATGGGGGCACCAGTTATTAATTTTCTCCGTTTAGTTTCTTTTCTTCTTTACCTCTGTCTCGTGAGTTTATTTACTCGGAGTTCGGATTGAAACGCAGGAGACGGGGAGTTGTTCTTCAGACTCAGATGTTTATTATTTTCTTATCAATGGTACGGCTGCACGGGATGTGCTTCTTAGTTAACAAGGTGGAAAATGGCCCTGAGTTCTAACTTCCAAGGTCTTTTAAGGTCCAAATTACCCAATTATGGAATGCCAACTAATTTATTTTTACTTATAATCCAATAACTAAACATTCGTGTTCCGCACTGTGGGTTTTTTGAACCAATACCAAAACATCTAGATTTATGAAGAAGAAGGAGAAAAGAAGAAGAACAAATCCACACCAAAAATCCTGCATTTTATTATATGCAGATTATTATATCCCAGAAACCTAAATTTTCTAAACCCAGGATTCCAACAAGTCATTTTATCAACCTACTTTCCAGTTAAGAATGGGTGAATAGGTTCAAATAAAATAAAACCTTAACTTTCACCCAGAGCCTGAACCCAGCTGCTTTCTGAGGTTTGAAACAATTTAGGGTAGTTCACTTATCTATTATTTTTTTGGCAGCAGATTCTGGTAGTGAATGAAGGAAACTGAGACATATAACAGCATTTTTTTCTAATTGCTTTTCTAATTCTTGTTGCTACTGTCATTTTCATGAAACCATTTAAATTCTTCATGCTTCAGTGTACCCATTCTTAGAAAATACTCAGTTGAACTTAAATGAATATCTAGTTGTTTTCAAGGGAAAACTGTGGATATGGCCTCCTCTAAAACTTGTTTCAATACAAGAGTATTTATAGAAAAGCCTCATAAAAAACAAAATTAAATCCCACTGAAAATATGACATAACTTACATTTTTTATTCATAAGTGAACACCTGAAAGTTTCTAAATGCTTGCATAATTTGTACTGTATTTTCATGGTAGGTTGCAACAGAATTCAGCTCTTTGCTCTTCTCAGGAATCCTTTAGTGATGAGATTCTGTTTCCTGTAGAGTAAAGGTGATATTTCTTTCATGAAATAACCTGTGTGAAGTAATAAGATGAATATCACTAATGTTCCCATCTCTGTGAGAAATTCTTAGATATGTAGATGCCTTTTGCACCCACACCTATCTAAACTAAATTAATCACTTCAGTAATTATACCTGCAAATATAAGTGGGCAAATATGATTGTAAATTTCTTATGGATCGTGGGTCCCACTTTTAATGAATGGTCATAAAATGTAATATAATCAGTAAAATTTATTTTAGGTAAATTCTTATTTATGTTCACCCAAACAAATCTTCTTGAAACAAGACATGGGAAATTACCTAACTTGATGTTAAAGACCATTGGTAACCATTTGAAAATGATGTGTAGCTTTTCCCCAAGTGTCAGAGTTCTAATTCCCATGACATATGTTCTATAATAAGATATACGTCCTCACAGTTTGAAATAAATGCATTTTTCCAAGTGAATGGCATATTTTCTTTCACCCTTGAAAATTGCTTATATAAACATTCTGGTAACAGGCTATTGACATATGGCCTAATTTAATTCCTTGTCTCTCTTTTTTTTTTTTTAAGTTTGCTTTTAGGGAAATAACCTAAAGTCATTAGTGGAAGTTTGAAAATGATAAGAAGAATTGGCCTGCAGAATAATTTTTGTTATAGAAGATTGTTTTATATCTGTCTGGACACTACTAATATATCTGAATCTGGGGTGATCTGCTGTAGATTATCATTCAATTTAAGCCAATACTTAAAAGTTAAAAATGCATTCTGTATGGCCAATTAAATAATATATGAATGCATCTTTCCTAAACTAATAAACATTTATCAGTTATCACAGCAATATACTTAAATGGACCAAAGTATCTTCCATCATCCAAATGATTTAGCTCAACAGTGATATACCTGTTCCACAGGCTTAATTTTTGGCAAACTCTAGGGATACACACTGAAGAGAAGAGATGTGATCTAGTTTATGGAGTAATACATGAGAAAATAAGACCTATCTGTTTATGTCTGGGTGTCTAATCATAGTATGGGTGTCATTGACAAGTCGCTTCACCTCTGAAGTCCTTCACAGTTATGTTTCCCTTGAAACAGAAAGATGAACTGACTTGATCAATGACAAGTGGATTCTCTTTCTGCAGCCTGCGATACAGCATATCAACACCTAAGTTAGGATTATTCCTCAGAAAATATAGATGTCTGGAGCATAAATGTCTTCATTTCAGCTTGTCATTTAGATTCCCCATATAGTCAGTAGAGAGGAATAAGCACTTCACATCATTCATCTAATCCTAACACAGCCCTTAAATATAGGTCAGAGGAGCTGTACTTTAAGTAGTGCCTGTTTCTGAGCACTGCCTCTTAGCAAAATTTAGACAAGTAGCTCATATGTAGATGTCTACATCGTAAACAGCTGAAGTTGGGTGAACACATCCCTAAAATCTTTGCTCTACATACCCTTAAGCCGTAGTGATTACTGGATGCTAATGTAAATGTCTTCGTGTATTTTGCTGATATCTACAAAAATTTACTTAGGAGAGGGAAAGGTAGGCAGGTGGTGTATTTGAGAGGCCACTTGCCCATGCAGTATAAAAAAATATAATAATCATTATTCCTTGAAATTTTCTTTTTTGTTAAGAAAGGCAGAGCAGCAAAACAAAAGTTGTCTGAGTGATATCACATGGTAATTTTAGGCAAGAAAAGACAAATTAAATTGTCACAGAATTAAAGTTTTCTAAAATACTTGCAGGGAAATGATTTTAATTAGCATTTCTTTAAATAAAAATCAGAATAGCATTTTCCCTTCCAATAATAATTCTTTTGTTCAGACCCAATTCAAACATTGCAGCACCGTATTAATGCAAGACAATTTGAAAAATGGAACTGACTAGTTTCCATTTGACTGAAATGAGAACAAGATCTAGCCTTAGGCAACAGAAGCAAAACTAGCCAAAAACAAATGCCATTTTTAAATTTCATGAAGTGATTATTTGCTGTTAAAAAGTCAGTATTTCCCAACACATATAAGACAGTAATAGAATCTGAGCTCTCAAATGACCTTATACTTACAAAGCAAATAGCTGTAATATATCAGCCATTCCTGTGATCACTGGAAATAAGGCTCTATCAGATCTTGTTTGAATTAAAATAGTATAAATTAGTATAGCACTACTTCAAATTGGAGTAGTACCATAAACTTCAACAAGCCTGTACTGATTCAACTCAACAGATACATGATTTACTAATTGTACAGTGATGGATCTGACTCATCAGATTTTCAATTTGACTGATGTGTCTCTTTGTAATTATTCCTTTCCACATCACTCTAGAGTACCAGACCTGTGTAAAACAGGAAGGGAAGGGAAGGGAAGGGAAGGGAAGGGAAGGGAAGGGAAGGGAAGGGAAGGGAAGGGAAGGGAAGGGAAGGGAAGGGAAGGGAAGGGAAGGGAAGGGAAGGGGAAAATGCAGATTTTAGGTGCCATAGTAAAATTATCCAGTTAGTTAACTATATACTATGATATAAAATGCATTTTTTCAGATACAAAGAAATAAAAATATATTAACATAAGAATAAGACAAAGATAAGATCATATCTAAAATATAAGCAAGAAAAAAATGCTGAATATGGTTTTGTATGTTAAGATCATGGTTTTGAAAAAGAAAAGAAACAAAAACCCCACCCACAAACAAACAAAGAGAACCAAAACTTTTTTCTGCATGTCTCTAGCTGTTGTTACACTGTGACATGATAGAGTCTTGCTAAATTTCCTGGCTCATGCTGAGTGTATCCAGAGTGCAATGTTACCTGCAGGGAAATATCCCCGGGATTGAGATATTGTATCAAAGAAGTCACAATTGCAGTGAGTGTGTTTCATTTTTCTATTTTATGCCATACCCTTGTCACACTGAAAAGAGCTGGTTCTGGGGGAAGAAAAAAAAAAAAAAAGTGCTCTAGCATTTTACAGTGTACTGCTAAATACTGTAATTATGTACCTCAATTCCTTTCTTCTCTATGGATCTATGTGAGTGAACATTCATGCTTTGAAGGTTTCTGCTTTTTGGGAACACTGCTATGGACTGTGATGCATAATTTTTTGTAAAGACAGATTACAATTAAATGTTTCAATTACCTGAAAATTTACAGGACTAATAAAGTTAATATGATTAGGGATTTAGTAAGCAGTTTTTTTCAGAATACCTGAATCAGCTTGCTGGACAATCATGGCATCTAGCTTTGAGGAATAATTTAGTAGGACTTCACTTTGTATTTTGTTATCTCTGAAAAGAATAAATGTGATTTTGTAACCCACTTTTTCCTGTATGTTTTGGGTCTTCTCTGTCCAATCCAATTGTGATGGCCTGGGAGGAAATGTCTAGCCTTTCAATGCAGCAATGATGAGATTGTATCTCAGAAGTGCTGGCCAAGAAAATTCCCTTTGATTTCAGTTCTTGAGGGGCATAGTGAAACATTATTTTTTTCTAATAATCCATGCTTTAAAGTAATGGAAGGTGAAGACTAAATGTTTCTTCTATCAAAATGTCAAATCCCCACCCTTACCGTTAAAGTTTTGATTTTCTGGTCACAGAAATATTTAAATCAGATATATGTGTGAAAATAAAAGTAAGGCTCATATCTGCATGAGACAGAAGGTATTTACAGAATTAATTATGACTAGGAGAATGAATAGCATTCTTTTAATATTCTTAACACTGAACAGTTAAAATAATACAAAATTAAAATTATATAACTTAACTATATTGCAAGAATATAAATACACTATAATATACATTTATAGATATACAGCTATATAGATATACACTTAGATATACACCTATACTCTTTTCAAGGAAATGATTCTATGATTTTCACCAATTTCTCTGATTTTAGTTTTCTAATAAGAAGGAAAAAGTAGTACACAAGGAAGAAAGAGCTGAAATTTCACAGAATAGATCTTTGACTGTTCTCACCTTCTGCCAGTCTCACAGACAGGAACAAGAATTTTCAAAGTATTTAGACCCACAAATACACATTGCACTCCAGCTATGCTTCTGAGTTGTTCATACGTGTACTATTTTTACATCAATGCCCACTTTTTGCATAGATTAGAGACTTTGAGATGATCAGATCTAAGAGTCCCCTTTAACACTTCAAGTTTAAAGTAAAGAGTCTAGACTTCTCTGTAGCTGGTAAGAAAAAAAAAAAAAAGAAGAAAATCCTCTTATGTCTTCTATTGCATCAATCACTGCTCTTCTTTACTAGCTATTCCCTTCAGAATACTTTGAAATGAGATCTGTCTTTGGATTGTCCTACCTGCCACAGTTCAAACACCTTTCTAAAGAGTGGCAATAAAAAGCTCTAAGTGCAAACCTGGCAGAACAAGGAGTCATTAGGCCCCTTAGATACCGTGAAAGTGGTGGTTGCGTAAGAAACTATATAGATAGATGAAAGCTTTGGAAAAACATAACATGTTAGCAGAACTGTAGGAATTTATTCCCTGCATGCAAATAACTTTAAATTTAGAAGTCTTGTGTATGCAAAGAATTCAAAGTGGTGTTGCAGTCATAGACAGTCAAAATTTGTCAGTGGACAAGAAATTGCGTTTTTGCATATGTAAATTGGCCTTACATCTGCATATGTATTGCATATGTAGTTACTTAAAATGCATGTAGAGCTGTTGATTCCTGTCTATTCAGAGAGAATCGTCCATGCATTTAGGCAATAAAACTTCATCCCATGATTACTCTAAATTTTTGATAGTAGATGACATATTGTCATGACTTGGAATTAGTAGATAACTGTTTATGGCATTTTGTTTGTGAGGTGTATGACTACTGAAGGTTTTTCAAACTTTCTATGATTTTTAATTGGGCTTCACCTGAAGAATTTCTAGAAAATAAGACAAGTCCTGCTATTCTTAGACAGTCGAAGCAATTGCTTTTTCCCTAAGATATTGACAGCATCACACTATCATCTCATGTTCAGCACCAATTTAGCAGAGATCTGCAAAGAGAATAGGTGCTTGTACCTCGGCTTCGGTGGACTTCCACTCGAAGGAGGAGAGTTCCCATGACTCAACATGCTGCTGCCCCCTCTTGGCAATTTGTATGTTTTGGGACACTTTACCAGTTCGCTAGGGTGTTGAACGGGATGGACTGCCCATTGGGAATCATTTTGGAAGCCTTGCCACTATATTGCCTCCCTGCTTTAGTCAAATTACTTTTTTAGCTTTATTTCATTGAACAGATCAGCACCCATAATATAGAAATAAATTTTCACGACAGTAATTCAAAAGCTTACAAGATACTACTGGGAAATTTGGCTGCAAAATCTCATTTCTGATATATGATCATATTTTTTTTTTCTCAGAAACATATGTATGTATATATATCTGCTACAGATTACCATCATTGATACCCAGTTGATACAGATTACCTTCAGCTTTTTCAACATTATCCTTCTTCCCAAATTTATACCTGCATAATCTTAAAATCCACACTCACTGTCCTCTTGGACAGTCTCCTCTTGGGTTCAGAAATGTTCTCAGGTGAAACTATCACAGCAAAGCCTGTGGAATCTGTAAACACAGTATTAAATTTCTTACTCATTATACACCAAAGTGGGTTGTCCTTAAAACCTCCTTTTATGTTTATATGTCAGCTGCTGTTGAGGCCTTTTATTACTCAAAATCCATCAACTTGAAGGTCATGCTTTTATAGACCGTTGATGTCACTGCCTTTTGCGTTTAGTGTAATGTGTGCTTGAAGATATAGTGAAGGCAAAAGGGTTTTTAGTTTCCTTGGGGAGTCCCATGCTATTATGTCCATGACTAGATTCACATGACATTTTCTTATAAAGTAAGAACTTTATCTGTGATGTATAGAGGTGGGATGAGTTGAGTTGTGGTATAACATGCTTCATATTTTCAGGTATTTTCCTTTGTTCTGACAAATAAAAGCTATTTAATCTACGGAGAAGCTAGTGCATGTGGGTGGACCTCAGAGAAAAATATTTTCTTTACAATCTAAATTAATTCCCAACTTGTAGATATACATATTTTTTTTTGAACAATACTGTGATGTGCTCTGCATTTTGATGTGCATAAAATAGTGCATTACTTCTGTTCTTATGTGTTACTTCAGTATTTGAGTTGGAAAAAGGAGGATAATTCCAGAGTATAAAAAGATTAAAAAAAATATTCGAAATCCAAGTACATATTGTTCACTGTTTATTGCTGATTAGAGCTGCCAAGGCAACAAGAGAAATCAGTACTTTCTACAAGACGTTATTTTCTCCTTTTGGATGTAAAACTATGCAAAACTGGATGCTGAAACAGAAACATTTAAAATTGAAATAACTTTATCTCATGCTAGAATGTATCTGGAGGCAGACCTGGATGTGAGGACAATATTCTAGGTATATAAAACTGTATGTAAAGAGGTGTGTGGTAAGATAAATGAGAAAAGAGAAAAAAAGCATTGCAATTGAGACAGTGGAGACACCTAATCTCTTTGGGTTATATGAATTTCTTAAAACTTATATAACTACCAAGCAGAGACAAACTGTACCAGTTTTGGGATAAAAAACACCTTTCCCCTTGCAAAAAAAATCAAAGCTTGCATGATTGAAAGTCAAGAAAAGCAATATCAGCATTTTTCAGATCTTCCTATGTTTAACCTCTGCTTCAGACTGACCATTTTGTTTACTCCTAAATATAAGCACAACTCTTAAACAATTTCTGCCAGGTCTGTAATTTTATTAATGGTTGGTAGCAAGAACCATAACTCCTGTATTTGAAAATTAATTCTGTATATATTAGTCCCTTGGGGCAAAACTAAAACTGTGACTGGAAGTAAAGTACCACATAACAGAGACTGATGGGATGCCTAACCCATATCCTCCTCAAACAGGCAGATAGGAATCTCATGAAGTTCAAACAAAGGAAATGCAAAGCTTTGTGCCTGGGGAAGAATAATCCATTGCACCAGCACATACGGGGGATTAACCAGCTGACAAGCAGCTCTGCAGAGAAGGATCTAGAAATCCTGGTGTGGCCCAAATTGACCAGGAAATATATAAATGTTTGGTGATGCTGAGCACCAACAGAAAATCCTGCGTTGTATTAGGAAACGCATTCCCCATAGTCCAGGAGAAGTGATCCTTCCCCTCTATTCAGACCTGGTGAGACACAACTGAATTTCTGGCTCCAGTGCTGGGCTCTCCAGTACAAGAGAGAGCTGGATATCTGGGAATGAGTCTAGCAAAGGGTCAAAAATCTGATTAAGGGACTGAACCACCTGTCACATGAGGAGAAGCTGAGAGAACTGGAATTGTTCAGCTTAGGGACAAGAAGGCTCAAGGGGATTTTATCAATGTGTATAAATACCTGATGGTAGGAACTGAAGAAGCAGCAGCCACATTCTTTTCAGTAGTGCCCATGACAAGACAAGAGGCAATCAGAACAAATCGAATCACATTAAATTCCACCTGAACACAAGAATTATTTTCTTTTTTGCTGTGACAACAGTCATATATTGAAATAGTTTGCCCAGAGATGTGGAGTCTCCGTCCCTGGAGATATTCAGAACCCAAGTGGACACGGCCCTGGGCAACTTGCTCTAGCTGAAAACTTGAGCAGGAGGCTTGGATTAAGTTATCTCAACATGTCTCTTCCAAACTCAGTGATTCTTCTGCAACATGTGAACTTTATTTACATTAACTATTTACTTGTGGGTTTGGTTTTTTTTTAATTAAAAGAAAAATCTTTAGCTTCCATAAGCAGGAAATTAATTTTTATTTACCATTAGGCAGATAACTGCTCCTGCATTGAAATAATATGATCACTGTTGTGTTTTCCAGGACAGTTAAAAAAATATTGTCAAGGGAGATGCCTTGCACTATAACTACAAAAGAGCAATGTAGCTATTCTTTCAAAAATTTCATGAACTGGAAAAAAAATGAGACAGTACTAGAAATCTTTAAATTGAAATTGTTAAAGAATTGCCACATCTTCCTGCACGATCTCCTCAAACTGTTATTTTCTTCCCTGAGCTGTTGTATCTGCAGTGTATTTATGTTACTTTGACCTTGGTTAATGACTGCAGCATTTTTTATTTTCTAGAAAACATGAAGTCATTATTCAATTCTCTAAGTAGTTTTGTTGTTGCAGTTCCTTATTTTAAATGAACATAATGAATAATAACTTCACATAAACCAAGGTTTGGATCATCAGCCTGAGAATCAGCAATGCTAGTGTTAAAAATTGGCTCTCACACTCTACACTAAGGCACAGAAAGCTTTCTCTCATAAACTATGCTCAAACATAAAATATGGTGTTACATTTGCACTTCCATGAAAAATCCCTGTGGTCCTTCCTGAATCAATTGTATCCTCCCCTGAACACGCAGTAGCAGACAAAAATGCTATTATAAGAGGATATACATCCCAAATGACAAATACATATAAATAGTACTCTATTTAGCCATTTTATTGAGTGATTAATGAAGATTTAGTTGGATAGATAAAAATAATAATCTCTGGTATTTTGCATGGAAAACCATTCAAGATTATTAATGTTACAGTATTTCACAATTATTTTGTCAATTCTGAGCAAAATTTAAATTCCTATGAACGATATTGAACTGCGATATTAGCAACAATGGCAGGTTTTGTTGAATATTGCCTGTGACACATAAAAGCTTTTGTTAGTCAGTAGAGAAGTTGATAGCAAGATTTTAAGTTAATCGAATTAACTTCATGTAGGAAAAAATATCTTTGGGCAAACTAAGTGGAATAATACCAACTCCAATTTTAAGTGTGTACACATGAAAGAAAGATATTGCCATATTGTTTCAAATTAGCTTCCTTTGTGGTTCTACATGATTTTTTCTATAATGTCAGTCACTCCTATTTTTGAAGATACTGAAATGAAAGTTACAAAATGCTATTAAAATAGCCTACCTGTGAGGAAAATGTTTTTCATTCCCTCATTAGTTTAAGAAGCACTGATAATTTTATGTTACAAAATTCTTTTTAGTTCTTATTTATGGGGTTTTTTTTTCCATTTTTGTCATAACGTAGTATCACAGATAAAATGCTAAAGACATAGAAGGTTCTGGCAAACACTGCATAAATCTCTAAAATAATTGCCACAACTAATCAGTGTTGCCAAGACTTTCATCCCCATCGTGGAGGTGTCTACTTAATTTATTGTAGGTCATTTGTAAACCATAGTGATCTATGAAGACAAAGCTAGGCCTAAAAGCAGTTATTTTCATGGAAAGTGAATTTTTCCCCTGTTCCATTAATGTCAGAAGTCATTTCTTGTAACCATTTCCCCACCCTGAAAAGAGAAATACATTCTCCTCTCATGACAGGAGACAATGACCACTCCATGTTGAAGATATTACCTCCAAATTCTAAGCCTCTGTTCTTGACCCAAACAAATGATTCAAATCAATAGAGACTACAGTCATCCAGCCACCTAGAGGACTTCAATAGTTTTCATCACGGACTGGAAATCCTAAACATCAATACTGAAGTCAAATTCACCAAACACATTGATGATTGGGTCATATACAGAGCTTGGAGAAAACTGATCAGAGCACCCAAAGACAATTAAGCAGATCTCATTGGCTTTTATTTTTTTTTTTGGCTTTGGATTATTTCCCAGATGGAAGTTGAAGTGAAATTAAGACTATCCATTATATTAATAATAATTATAGCAAATCATGGAAATTATGTAATTAGAACCGCAGCATGTGAATATGTGAGTACACATACTAGTAATATTTGACTGAAAACCACAGAGGATGAATATGTCCCTATTTTGAAAGTACAGTTCCCTCTTGCTGCAGCTGGAGATGAAGGTTAGAACAAGAAGGCATCAAATTCTGCCTTGTTCAAAACTCAGATATCTCCTTATACCTTTGCAAGGCTATTAGGAAAAAAAATAGAGATAAGCAAAAAAACAGAATGAGAACAAATATCTTGCTACTTTATAGTATGAAAGCCTTTTTTCCCTTATTTTATCCCAGTGTATAAAAAGGATACTTTAGAAAAATGAGTATGTCCAGTAATTAATCAACAAAATATATTTCAGGAAGCTGTTCTCCTAGCAAAAATATTTAAGCTTTAAGAAAGTCCTGCTGATGTTATGTACCAGAGATTTTTTACACATAGAATAATATCTTAAAAAAAAAAAAAAGCAGAAAATGCTGAAATATTGAATCCACTCAATGCCCCAGATAGAGACCTTTTGAGATGTGTATCTATTTTCAGAAAATGATAGAAAGAGATGGAATTCAGCAGATGCTTAAATCCTGAAAAGACATCACGAATGGTACTTTTTCTTCAGCAATGCTCCAATGGTATATATCAGTTTGACAGTGAAAGGCCACTCTAATTCCCTCTGTAATAACCTAGGGAATGACACTTGCTCAGAATGTCAAGTTCTGGAAACTTGCTGTTAATTACAATGCTTGCCACGATATTTTCAATTCTATCAGCATTGGTAGGAGTTTTTGTCTGTTTCTCTGTCATACAGTAAGCACTGAAAACTGACCCTCTGGTTTATGCTCTGCCCCAGCACACACAACTCACACCTTTAAAGTGACCTTTATGTTCACTAGCAGGTGTAAGATTATATAAATTATGACTCCCAGTGTATTATCAGTCAAAAAGCTACTTGTCAAGCTGCTTTTTTGCTAACAACAAAAAAATCAAATTTATCCTCAGAGGCTATAATCCTGTATAGGCGAATAAAATACCATGGGGTCTGTTCTCCTCTCAGTGCACATACGTAAATCTCATTCCTACTAACATTAATGGGGAGTTACATGCATGCATCAGGAGAAGAATAAATCTGCAGCAAAGCATGCAGGAAACCATTCAGTGTGAAATGTTTTAAGGAGACAGACAGGGGAAAACACCGCATGGAAACAGCTTATAATGCATTCATTCAGTTTTACTTACAACTCTTGATGAACTTTTTCAGACTGAATGCTGTACATTTGTGTCATATGGATTTAGAATGCTTGATAAATTATATTAGCAAGTACATATTAACTGTAGCATGATTCAGGTGGGATTGCTGTCTCTAGGTCCTGCATTGCAGATTAATGGTTACACAGTCCAAAAAGCTTTTAAAGAATTCATGTTGAATGTTTTCAGGTTTCAGTTTTAACATGTTCATCAGTATTTTAAAACTATTAAGGTCTTACAGTTTCTCCTAAATGTTTCTAAGTCTTTATTTAAGCAAAACCAAGGAAATACATACGTCTGCTTCCTCAAATATGTATTATTCCAAACAGGGCAATCAGCACAGAATAGAATGATTAGATGCTGCACTTTGTAACCTCAGGCACATACATTCTCTGCCTCTCCAAGTTAAATGTGGGGTACATGGGCTTTGTACAGTCATATCTTATTAGGAATATTATGAGAAGGAGACTTTGTCTGGACTGTTGTAAAATGTTAATCAATCCTGATGGCGGGAGAAAAAGTAGCTGTCCATAAATGTATCAATGCAACTTCCTTACACACATCCAGGTTGAAAATCTGGCTTTCAGTAATCACAGTGCCTGAATGGACATTGTGTCATCTAACTGTCCTTGTCTTTAACAAAGAACTTAGTAGACACAGGACTTTAATAATATGTGTGTCCATATATGTGTGTATTCATATAGCACATATATATAGCATATAGCATAAATATGTAAAGTTGTGAAAATCGTGTCAGAAACAATCTAAGATGCCATTCTGTCGCAAAAGTGAATGGCAAAATAAATGCCAGAAATGCATGATAATTGCAAGTAAAGCAGGAAATTGTCCAAAGAGTACAAATACTGTCAGAAATAAACTTAGTTTCTTTTCTTTCCCATCCAATTAAATTCAGTTGGATTTAGGAGATTATGAATTGTTAAGTAACTGAAGAAATAATGCCATTTGAAACATTTTTTTTGGCAAATTTAAATAAATTCATATGTTCTCACGTTGTTGTGGTTTTTAGTTTGATTGGGTTTTGTTGGATTTTTTTTCATCCAAAAGAATGTAATCCTCTGTGAAAAGGATGAGCAGAAATTTCAGTTTAAAGGCATTATTTTCACATGCTGACAGATGTATCAACCTATAATTTAAACCCTACTTACTCTGCATTAGAAATATAGATCTAAAATATTTACTAAACCAGTTAAGGCAGTGAGATAATGGAAGGGGTATGGTAGCACTCAAATAAATAAACTGCAGTAGCATCTGCTATAGACCCTGAAGGCTTGATGAGAGCAAGTATGAAATATTCCTGGACCAACTATCATAGAGCTTGAAATCTCCAGGCGCTGTACTCATGGGAAACTTTTGCTGTGCAGCCATCTGGTGGGTGACAAGTACATCCAGCCATGAATCACCAAAGACATTCCTGAGTTAGATTTGTAGAGGACAGTGCCTGACATGATTCAGGCAGAAGGGTTATCCAGAAATCAGAGCCTTTGTCATTAAGGAAGTGTTGATAGAAAAGAGTATGAAAATAGTATTTGTTCAGATACTTGGATGTAAACTAAGTGGTCAATGAAATGCCTTGCAAAAAAACGGGTAGTATAAGTGAAGAATAATGGAGAATTCAGAATAGTGGAGAACTAAAGAACAGTCAAAATCTTTGGCCTACTCAGTTTCATTTGCATTTTGCTGATGATTTGAATAAAATCAGATTTTTATTTATATTGAGATAATGGCAATGAGAAGTAGTTGAATATGTCTGTAGAGGAGAAACTGACATATAGAAGTACTAAGATTAAATTACAAGAAAGTATTATTCTAATAACAAGGGAAAATGAAAGAAACTATAAAAGGCCAGAGTAGCTTTACAATAAAATTCTTAAAGGTTAAAAGGATCCAGACAGCAATAATGTAATAAAAAAAAATCAGAGTGTAACATTTTTTTGCAACTCTCTACAATCTCTATGATTTAAAGACCGCCCCCCCCCCCGAGAGACCTTTCTGTAGTCTGATTTTGCTATCTTTATTTCTTATCTAGAAGGACATAAATAAAAAAAAAAAAAACAAACAGGTAATGAAATATACAAGGATTGCAGAATTTGTAGATAAATTAGGCTTTACAAATAATTTTTTAATAAACAGGAGATTATTCCACAAGTGTAAAAATATTCCATATTTCACAGCTGTAGAACAAAAGGCTCAGGGACTGAAATGAATTCCCTGAAAGTCCTAATGCTTCTGACAACTCCAGCTGAGGCATCCCAGTCAGCCTTACGTGCTGGACAAATGACTATGTGATATTTCTCATGTAGCAAAGTTTTGCCCATGTTCATGTCTGGGCAAGCACTCGTAGGACTTTCAAGTCACAAAGGAGGTCACATGCTGAGTTTAAGTTGTTATCCAAACTCCTCTCATTTATGCTTTAGGTACCTCAGCCTTTTATTGAAATATAGCCCCAGGAGATCACAGCAACTTCTTGTTTGGCATACCAGTGGAATAGATGGCTTAGCGCACATTCTCTTTTCCTTGTGTCAATTGTTTTCCTCTCAGAAAGAAGTTCTTATAAACTCTTGTCATTATTTGCATAGAAACTATTTCATAGCACCAGTACTACATAGCTATCAGCATAAGATGCAAACGTGAATGCAGAGCAGTGTAATTCCTTTTTAAGTAAAGACTAGAAAATCCAACGTATTGCACGTCCAAAACCTGTAATTTGTCTGTGGGGAGATTTTTTAAAGCAATTATCTTATGTAGGGCCTTTGAAAATCTCATGTCTATCCCCTTCTCTAACACGTCATTGAGCTATGGGAAAGTTAGTTAGGATGAGAAAACTTTTTTTTGATCTTTCAAAACATTTTTTTTGAAAACTTTTTCCTTTCTGCTGCCTAATTCAGGGAATACTTCCACAAAAGATTTTCACTCAGTTGAATAATTTCATTTTCTTGGGATTAGGCTCATGAATAATATTCCCCCTGTGTGAAGATACTTAATCTACTTATATACTATATAATTTATGTTTTAGATTTAATATCCCAAGCTCACCCAATTTCTCCATGAAGGTAAACCCTGATAATCCCAGATACTGTATTTTTTTAATTGAGTAGAGGCCACTTAAAATAGAACTTCTAATTTAGATTTAATAACTCTATAAAAGATAAATCTAGTTGCCATGTAATAAACAGTAATTAATTAGTTAATATCAATTAAATACTAAAAATATTAATTTACATTTAACATCTAACTACTGTAATTTGCTATAGCTATCTTATTAAATGCTAATTAAATTCCTAAACATTCTTACAAGTTTAATGCATTAATAATAGGAACGTAAGTACACATTTACTGTATCTGCAGTTCTCAGTTCATTACATGGCAACTAGATTTATCTCTTTTACACTAATTAAATATACTAAGCAAACCTCAGTAACTTTTCTTAACACATACCATAACTGTTTATTAATTTCAAATTAAATGCCCGTTTAAGATTTTTAATCTACAGCTGCCCTAAACAGTTTCCTGCTAACAGAGCAAAGGTCACACTGATGTTATAACTAAACCATGACACTTCTAGATGTTGGTTATAGGAGAAGCAAGGTTTTGTTTTCTGCTCTTGGTTTAAGCATAATGACTTTTTACTAATTCTCTTTTCTTCTTCCCAGAAAGGACTTGTCTTTCCTTTCTCACTCTGCCCCATGTCAGCATAATCGTATTTCCTCTTTCCTTCCTAGTTTCTCTGCAGTTTTTCTACCTGTAATAGCTAATAGTCCACCTTGGTTATTGTTTTAATAGTCTTGAAATAAAAGGAAAATTCTTTCCACATGTACAGCTATCATTGTGTTATTTGAAATATCTCTGATAGTTACCAAACCATATTAATCTCCAGCAAAACCACTCAGCACCATGGAAGGTTTAAGCAAATGATCATATAAACACCTGTAAGCAAAGAAATTCTGGTCAGAATGTCAGTCAGGCCTCTATGAATATGTCAGAGTAACATCCATAATAGGATTTCTTTGGGAAATGGAAGGAGAAACTGCAGTCACATGTATCAAATTATTTAGAATCATGGTTCTTTTCACATATGATGGAGGCTGTCATAAAGACAGGAGGCTGCTGTGCAGCAAGAAAAGCACATTAGCTATTAACCTTCCCCCAGCCGATCAACTTTGTTTTGCAATCTTTCCTCAGAACCATTAGAATACCCTGAAGAAATAACTTTCCAATTAAAAAGGATCTCAGAGAACAAAGCCATTTTATCTCTGACTCCTGGTGTTCTTTATTCCAATAATTTAAATTGGAATTGATTTTTCAATTTAGCCGTTGACTTGCTATGGACACACAGCTGAAAAGGCCGAATGGAATTGCATGGCTGAAATATTTGTCTTTGTGATGCACTCCTCATAAATTCACGGGAGCCTGCTTTTTTTTTTTTTTTTTAATGCATTTTCTTTTTGCTGCTACTGCTTTAGACAACAGCTTTTTAGCTCAGCATGAGCAAACTGAGAAAACATGTCCAGTATGACCTCGAGGGCCTCATACTCAGTTCTTCATAGATCTATTTAATTGTTACATCCCTGAGAAAAATGAATAGATCCAGTGTAGTCAAAGTGATAGCTGTTTTTTAAAGCCTGAAAATGTGTTCTACAATTTTGGTGTATATTTCTGGTTTTGTTTCTTTAAAATAATAATTTTTAAAAGTGAACAAACTAATAAAATAATAATTTTTAAAAGTAAACACCTATAGTCAGTAAATTTCACTGTGTTCAGTACAAATGTGGAATTACATAAACAGCTTAGGTATATTTTCTCATTGTTATAGTGGCAGACTCACTTAACACAGTAATTGATTTACCTATGGAACAGTTTTGAATTAAGCACTCAAGTTATTAAGGAGCCTTTTAAAAAATTAAGGTCCAGTTGTGCCTGTAGTTCAGCTCAGTGTTAGTGCAACCCAGCACTGCCATAACTAGGGAGAGAGTTGTATCAGTTTGACTGAGGCCAGAGATGGGTGCTAACACTCAGAATTTTGTAATGTCAGCATCTTAGCTTCTCAGTAACTTTTTTCTGAACAAACGCATCTGAACATCTGATGCTGAAAGTAGAAAGCAGAGCTGGAGCAGGAAAAGAAAGAGAGAGCAAACTTCTTTTCCAGTTAACTAGTAATATTCATTTATTATGGGGGGGAGGGTTGTGCTCATAAAGAATAATGAGACACGATTGGTAGTTATAATTTTATCTTTGTGATCTTCCATTCTTGGGTTTTTCTTATTTCTTTTTTTTTCCCTGCAAGAAAAGCATCAAACTTACCAATATTTGAAAGGAGCTAGTCAAAATGTTATTCTTGGACACTGCTGCAGTCATTTTACTGCAGTTTTAGATGGGAAATTAACTACAGATATTTTACTGCTGGTAAACCATGCAGAAGAAAACACAGTAAAAGAGGAAGAGTATCATATTCCTCTTTTAATAGATGCAGAGAAAAAAATCAGAAAAAAAGATATTGGTATTGCTGAAATTTTTAGAGCCAATATGTCTAAACCTCTGTCCAGTCAGCTAAATACTTCAAAAAATCAACTTTTGTTAATTTTAGAAAAAGTTGTTTTCACAATATATGTCCCATTTTCTGTGGTACAGTTGTACTGTTAAGTGAAAGAAGACCATAATCACAGCAGCACAGAATATTCTGAGTTGGAAGGGACCCACAAGGATCATTGAGTCCAACTCCTGGCCTTGCACAGGACATCCCCAAAATGCCTGAGAGTATTGTGCAAACACATCTTGGGCTCTGTCAGGCTGGTTCTGTGACCACTTCCCTAGGGAACTTGTTCCAGTGCCCAACCATCCTCTGGAACTTTTTCTGCTCCAGTTGGGTTTCTTCTAGGTGTACTTTTAGATAAACCTGCTCTTAGAAGATTAGATAGAGCAGTGTGTATGTGAGAAAGTGTGCGTTGCTGGGATCTAGGTCAAGACTGGCCCTGACCCCTTTCTTCCCTTTCTTTTCTCGGTTTGTCAATGACCTGTACCTCTGTGACAGGATGTCTCCACTTGATTTTGAAAATTCTTAATCAAAATAACCAATGGGATGGCTACCGGAACATGATTAAACTTTTGAAGGAAACTATGTAGAAACTGTAAGGACTGTGTTACCTGTTGAATATTAAAATATCGTTAAAACACTCTTTGGAAATATATGAAATAGTGAAGATGAGAAAAGGAGGAAAAATACATAAGGGAATGGGCAATGCTGTATCAAAACCCATTATTACTAAACTCTCAACAAGTAGTAAAGGAACAAAACTGAGCTGGGTTTTTAGTGACATTTTTAATCATCAGAGGTGAAAGACATCTTGGTTCTATTCCAACATGAAAAATGTATAAGCATTTTAACTACATTTAAAATAGATTTTGATAAGTTTATAAATTGAACTGTGTATAACAGTCTCTTGCAATAATATTATCTCGGAGTCAGAAGTTCATTCTAGTTCTGTATCATCTTTTTCAGCTTATTTTTTATATCTATTATGGGTCATGGGAATATTTGACTTTTTCCTTGTTCCTTGATCCAGTTGTATTCCAAATACATTTGATGATACCCAGGTACATGCTAGATTTTCCCTATCCTTGTCAAGTTTTGCTTTTCATGAAAAGCAATCCCAGCCTCACAAACCAGACTGAAACAGAAGGACAGTCTTATTGGTCTGGTTGACTGACAGGATGACCACAACTTCAAATGTTTTATAGCTTGCATTTGTCAGCAGAAGTGAGTGCAGACTCAAGAGTCTTTCAAAAGAAGTTTGGATGTCAAAAATAGCATCCAAATTCCCTCAATTACTGGAAAAAATAAAAATGGAAATGGATTTCCACACACATAAATACTTACATAGACACACAGAAGCATATATTCTCTTATATCTTAAAATACTTCCTTTCCATGTGGTCTGCTGCAGGTCATCTGTATAACAAAATGGCAAAACAAATGACAAGAAGCTATTTTGAATTTATTCTAGCAAAAGCCAAGAGCAAAAAAACTGTCATTGTCCAACTGGGCCATTTGAGAACAAGTTTCGCTGCTGAACAGTGGTCTTCCTAAAGTATATTCAAAACTGATTTCTAGCCCTTACATACAGTTAAAGGAAAAGACCATTTCAAGAGAGGGAAATGTCTTTTTTTTTTTTTTTTAAATCAGAAAAAAGAGAATGAAAAAGCTGCTCATTCCATAAAAGACTGAAGTTCAAGTCTCCCTTCAGAAACACACATTGTCATTCATTGTATGTTATGTTAAAAGCAGTCAATGTATTGGCAAAATCAGTATTTCCATGTACAAGACATTTCATTGGAACTATTTCATATTTTATACTAGATTGAGAGCAGGTTTGATGCTTTTATTTTAGGGTCCTTTAAAATCCTCTATTAATTCTGTTAATGTTATTCATTTATTACAAAGGAAGTGAGTTAGAATGCTAATAAAAATCTCAAATGCATTTTTATTTCTTTTTCTTAGGATGGCACTGCCTGAGAGAACATCTTTGATCAGTCAGTACAAGGAACCCATTTTCTCCCTTCCTTGTTACAGCACCCTCTGCAAATTTTCTCTCTTTTTAAAAACTGTGGTAAGATTCTGAGAACCTGTGACTGATATGTTTGGGCAGGAACATTTCTTTCTTTTTCCCCTTTTCTCCTCCCTATTTTTCCTTCATGATTGCTATTTTCTTTTTGATTTCCTAAATACAAGAATCTAGATCTTAGTTGGGGGTTATTTTAAATATGCAGTTATTCAGCATTATGACTGAAGTATTAATAACTGCAAAAAATTCAGAATGGAGATTAAAACAACAACAAAAAATAATGATCTAAGTGTTTAATTGCAACTGAGCAGGTTGAAAACATTTATTTGTTATGCAAAATCATCCAAAAGTGTTTTCATCATATGCAGGTAGAAGAGACTATTCATTATATAAGTGCATATACAGAGCTCAGTGTCCCAAACATCAGATTCCAGCCTGACACATTATTTTAGACAAATGAAGTTTCATTGACTGAATATATGAACTAAACCTTTGACACTGTACACAGTTTGGAAAATGATCTTTCCCAAATTATTGCTTTTATGGATGTCAGACACTTGGCCATATTCATTTCCAAGTATGCCAACGGTAATGAGTAAATGATGCAACAGGTCCCACGTTTATACGGTCTATTTTGTTCTCTAACATCAATAAAAAACTCTAATCTACAAATCATTGCATTTCTATTAATTAGTATAATCACATTTCTGTAGGAAATGAAACCAAAATAAAAGCAGAAAAAAACCCCAATGAAACCTACCCTCAACAAATACTGCATAGGCATCATGCTATTCCACACAAATATCTTGGATACACTTGCATACCTCAAACATCGCCTATCTTTAGATACTCTCACTGTTTAAAATGATTTACCCTTGTCCTATCATTATATGCCCTTGTAAAATGTCCTTCTTTGTCTTTCTTGTAGACTCTCTTTAGATTCTGGAAGGCAACAGTTAGGTCATCCCAAATCCTTTCCTTCTCCTAAACAATCCCGATTCTCTTAGCCTTTCCTCATATCCTCATATTCCTCTAATCATTTTGGTGGCCTCCTCTGGATTTGTTTCAGGACATAGATGTTCATCCTGTGCTGGGGACCCCAGAGCTGGATGCAGCACTGCAGGTGGGGTCTCACCAGAGCAGAGCAGAGGGTCAGAGTCCCCTCCATTGCCTTGCCACCCACACTGCTTTGGATACAGCCCAGGACATGTTTGGCTTTCTGGGCTGCGAGTGCACAGTGCTGGGTCATGTCCAGCATCTCATCCACCAGCAGCCCCAAGTCCTTCTTGGCAGGGCAGCTCTCGATCTGCTCATCCTCCAGCCTATGCTGATACCAGGGGTTGCTCCGACCCAGGTTCAGCACCTTGCATTTGGTCTCATGAGATTACCATGGGCCCACTTAACTTGTCCAGGTCCCTCTGGATGGTATATCATCCTTCAGCTGTGTCAACTACACCACTCAGTTTGGTGTCATCTGCAAATTTGCTGAGGCTGGCCTTGATCCCTTCATCTGTGTCATTAATGAAGATGCCAAATAAGACCGGTTCCAGTACAGATCCCTGAGGGACACCACACAGGGGATCTTATTGACCGTTCTCCTTGAGGAGCTGGAATTATGCTTTCCTAAAGCTGAGGGGCCTAACTTTTCTTCTTACCTGACCCCTATCCCTTAGAACTGCAAACCCCAACAATGTATGATGAGGAGACATACTGGACAAATCTGGCTGGAATCATACACTAGGGCTGAACACACTAGGATTCTAACCCTGATCAAGATTTTAGTATCAAATTATCTAATTGGGAAGTTTAGACTTGGATTTAGTCTGTCCTAATTTTTTCTGGAACTTCATTGATTCAGACGGCAGCAGTCTTTTGTATAATTGTCATGTGATATGTGAAATTTCACTGCATTTCCATTTCAAATGTATTTTTGTTAGACATATTGAGCTTTAGGACCAGTGAAAGAAAGCATGTGTGCATAACATTCATTGTGGTATGAACAAGCAGATGATGCTGCTGTGTTTATTAGATTACTTAAGATTGAGGAAACACTTTTTTATTGTGAGAGTGACATTCAAAAGCCATCTGGACATGGCTCAGGGCAACAGGCTCTAGGTGGCCCTATTTAAGCAGGGGTCTTGAACCAGATAACCTTCAGTACTCCTTCAACTTCAACTGTTCTGTGATCCTGTGATTCTTTCTTTACACATAGCACCAGAATATGTGTACAATTGTTTCCATGTGCTCCAGAAAGTGCTATCTATTGCATAATTCAAATTCTTACTAAGAAATTTTAGTACATAATGATATCTGTAATTGAGTTTAGCAGAAACTTTCTGAATTCTCCATGCACACAACAAATTACTCATTATTTTTTGCCCTTGAAGATTTTTATAGCTGCTACTCTGTAGGCTAACACATTTATTCATCCTTTTAAAATGCTTTTTCTAATGCTTAGATATATTTATTTATAAATTGTTTCTGAATGTGAAAGTTAATCTAATCTTCTAGTAATTTGCTATGGCAAATCACTTAGTAGCCCAGGTGACTTTTATTTTCTAAAAGGATTCCTTTTTTTATATTTATGTGGTGGGGATCTTTTGCAGTGCCTAATTGGATCACAGTGTTTTACAAAAATTTTCGCTACAGAATGTTTTTTAGTGGATCAAAAAACTGTGTGTGGGGAGTGTGTGAGTATGTGGGCAGAAGGGTTTCAAAAGTGTATTATTTGAAATGAATTACCAATTGACTGCACTAAATATAGGAAGGTTTTCAGTGTTTTTCACTTACAATCATTTCTCAAAATGTATTTATTTGGGGACCACTTATTAAACAAAATTAATTGATTCATTAAGTTACCTTGCACCCCCCAAAAAATTAAGACAAAGAGAAAATGAAAATAAAGGGAATTTCATCAACAAGTTAAAAAATTATAACCTTGCAGTGCATAGGAATTTCAGAGATCATTTGGTCTTGAAGTTGCTGAGGTCTTTTGATTTTTATCTAATCTGCTGAAAGAGGACTAGGGAAAAGCTGATTACCAACATGACTATCCTCCTTGCCACTATTTTGGATGCACCATCTAGACATGTTACAGATGGAAAGAGTTTTCAGCAGTGTGTATGTGAACCAGTCTGCACAAAATGGTCCTGTGGTCAATGATCACCCTCTTTTAGTTAGCAAAGTCAATGAATTTAGCTCATCTCTTTGTGCAAAGAGAGGCAATATCATTTTATTTGCTACATAAAATGTAGCCCAAGGGTTCCACTGGGGTTTCGTACTTATCAAGCCTGAGTTTACTCTTTGAAGATGTAAAGAAAAGGTGACATCTATGCTACCAAATAATATGCAAGAGAGATTATTCTGGCTGGATTGCCAGAGGTGTCCCAACTTTTTGGTGATGTTTATGTGCAGAAATATCATTTATACCAAGGAACCGGAAATCTGAGTCCTAAGTGGCTTCATTTCTAACAATTAGCCATATCTGAAACAAATAATTTTTGACCACAAATCTTTTATTTTTCCTATTTTATTTATTAGCATACACAAAGACCCATCCTCTGATACCCCAATTACTTCTTTTTTTAGACTCCAGATTGGTCCAAAGGGAAAGAATGTAGGAAGGTTGAGGGAAGGTGAAGACACTTTTCCTGAAATTAAAGCCTGGTTAGACATGAGTTATCTCCAAGAGGGAACTACTAAATACAATTTTTTATCATGTTATCCTGTTTGGTGGATCAGAATGAATGACAGCAGTAACAGATCTTCCCAGTGTACTGAGAAAAGCAAGCTGCATAATGGCTTTAAAATTGTTTTAGAATACACTACAATAGCAAGCCAAGTTTGTTTGCTTTTTTTCACGCAGTGCATTCAAAGCACTGGGGTTATTGTTAGGAAAGAATTATTGTCTCACTATTTTTTATGTCAATGAGAGACGATCTTTTAGAGAAGTGCAAGAAGTAATCTGTTGATAGCTATAAAATCATATTGTTAGACTGGGGTTAACACAGTATTTTTTCAGCTGAGGTAGACGTAGGTAGAAGAAACTGAATCTATTAAATTCAGTGCATTTTTAAAACCAGACTTGTGCACAAATTCTGTCTGATGTAGTTGTGTATTTGGTAGCGTGAGGCATAATAATTCTATGTCATTCTGTTGTTCAACTAATCTCATTATGAAGTTGAAACTAGAACATTGAACCATAATATTTGTGTGGAAGAGAAAAACTACTTTCATAGTTTGTGGGGGAAAATGATTAGTTTTCTGATGCTGATAGAAAATGTAAGAAATACTGTACTTATGTCTGGCACATCTAAACTCACAACATCTATTTACTTTGCTTTGTCAAAACATATGAAAAATCATTAAAGTGTTTTAATAAATGTCTGGTTTTCTTGCTCATTCATCTTATAAATATTAATTAGCCATGGATCAGGCAATTAAAGTTTAATCAATTTGCACTAATTAGCACCACATACTTGCATAAAAAGATAAAACCAGCTCCTGCATCTGGCTGTTATTTGCAGTTTTTGTCAAGTGCTGATGAGTTTCATCTTGAAGAGAAGATTAAGAAGAAAAGAGGAAAATAAGAAAGTAGTGTTAATTTTATTAAATCTTCAATCAAACCTTCTGTTCATAAGCTTTATGGGACAATACCAGGTAACATTTCACTTTACAAGAAAGTAGACATGATTGGGCAAAAATTTAACACTTTTCTGTGACCACACCCTTCCTAATTATAACTTGTAAGAAAAAAAATAAGCTCTTCTGTGCAAAAGCCCAGGTTCTATCTTACAACAAAATAAGTTTGTAATCATATACCTGGAGCTGAATGCCCTAAAGATTCATAAGGAAAGTAAATCCAAATTTTCATCTAAAAATATTTTCAGTTCTCACATGTGTGTGGAAATACACCCCACAAAATATAACCTTAAATTCACTTAGAATTTTGATGCTTTTAAAGATGGTTTTCAGAATTTAAATTATCCCCCTTTCCAGTGGAATGATAAAACTTCAAAGATCACCTTCCAGTATTTTGCTAGAGGTTTGACCATAGGACAGAAGATTTTAGCCTAGCTCAAATGGCACAGAAATAAGATGATAGACACATTTCCAGAAATGTGTCAGGCACCTGTAGTGAAAAGGGGATAAAAGAACTTCCTGCCCACCAGGAAAGACAATTATTTGCTAATACTTCTTGCAGTTATTAATGTTTGGGTTACAATATTTATTGTCTAAATTATCTATTCAGCAAAACAAATGTACAAGGAAGGTAACAAAATTAAAACATGAGCACGTGCGCGCGCACACACACACACACACTCCCAATGTTTCTTTTCATTCAAGAGGCCTGTTCAGGTGTTTCACTTTCACTGGGAAACAGTAGGGTAAATCTTATTCTAGAAAGTCCTAATCTACATTTGGGTATTATAAAAGTATCGGATCTTGTTAAGAAGCTGATGGTATTCTTTAATATCACACTTTCACGTATTTTAAAAAAAATGCACTCTGGCTGTAAGGCCAAACCACTTACATGGTGGTCCTCGAACAGAGAGGAATTCAGACCTTCCACACATCAGTTAGTTATTCCTAGTTTGAATCCAAAGGAGAACAGTGTGCCTAAATGGATAGCTAGATAACAGCTATTTAAGTGCTGTTAAATAAAAATTGAAAGCTGCATGTTTTGCTTATTGCAGATTTGTCTAAGTCACTGTTCTGTGCCCCTGCTAGCCATAGCTTAACATCATTAACCTTGTGGTAGTCTACTAAAGAAACACTTGAAAATCAGCATTCTGAGTCTCTGTTTTTTACATAGTTAAATGCCATGAAGAAACAGTCAAGGTTTTTATAATACAATTCTGGTTTTGGCTTCTGAATTTGGCTGAATGAATTAGACTGCCAATCTACCAAACAGATATTATTGACTACTTCTATATGACTATTTTCAACTTTAATAACAGGAGAAAACAAAGCATTCCTTACAGCCTATTTATGTAACTGAAAATGTTTATAGGGAATGAAACGTATTTTATGACCAATGGAAATTTACCTTTAACTCTGCAGGTAAAGCAAAGCTTTTATAAGCAATTTAACAGTAAAAAATCCCCCCAAAAAACCAAACCAACACACCAACCAACCCATAGCATGAATCATAAAGAAGCTATGCACCATTTACATAGGGATTTTCATGTAGTTTATGCAAGAGAAGACTTGTGAATGGCTATTGATATTTTTCAAATGAAGTAGGTATGAACCATTAAACTCCTCATTCCACAGTGTACAAGCCATTGCTCTGCTAAACACTCTTTTACTAGATAGGCTATAAACAGAGCACAGGCACTTGAAAAAGTGTCATTTTTCAATGTTTGTTTAAAGATCTGACACATATGACACAAAACCACCTGGTAGCTGAAAGTTCAAACTGCTGATTGTTGTTACAGAATCTTCATAATAGGCTATTGTGCAGAAGATCTATTGTTTTAGAGTACAGAAAGACTGGTTTAGACATGTTCTCTAAGCACTTTCCTTAATTGGGGCAGTGAAACAAAAAAATCATTAGTAGAACAAATTCCTGCAGATGAATAATTTTGGCTGAGTGGTTTCCCCGATGATGTACCATATGTATATATACATTGAACAATGCCTTTCACTGAAACTAGAAAACTAAGCTCAGTGGAATAGACTACAGTAAACTTTAGCAGGCTTAGGAAGAAGACAAGAGCTATAGTGTATTTGAAATTAATACATGGACCTGTGAGCAGTGTAGATATATTTACTAAGATATATTTACTAAGATATTAGACAACTCCAGTGTTTCTTAAAATTCAGTGTCCAAGGAGTAACCTGCAGCTCCTAATTAAGAATAACCAGACCTTGTTTTACTGTTTTCACACTGAATCTTTGTGAGTAATGCAGAGGTATTAAGGCAAACATCTGAAACCACCCTCATCTTGTACTCTCATTGTCCTTTGCACTCTTGAAAGACAAAGGTCTCCTTTATATTGTCTTTTTCATAGTCTGGTTGGATAGGACATAAATAGAGGTCAGCATATTAAAGCTCAACTCAACATATATTCCAAACCTGAATCTTCATACAAATATGGCTTTATATAACATTTACAAGGAAACCCTCAAAAATTGTGCTCGTAGTTGATATGTAGTCTTTTTCAAACATTTTGAAGACCTGTCTTTTTTCATTTTTTTGCTTTCTGAACTGCTGCTGTGCAATTCCAAGACTCATATAAAAATTATATTAAAAAAAAAAAAATTGCTTCAAGGTGGAGCATTCTTTAAATACCTGTTGCTTTCATAACTTTTGCAACACAAAGATTTGAATTTATAAAATGAAATTTGATCCCATTGGTTCAGCTGCATTAAAAAATTTAGCACATTTCAAAGACTGTAGTAGTAGTTTCTCTACTCTCGTAGCACTGGCAGACACCATTATGAGTTCTGACTGTGAGGGAATAGAAATCTAAGAGAGAGAAACTGAATTAAAGTCTTAAGACACCTACAATGAAATGTCATGACTGGGGAGCCCAGCATTTCAAGGCAATGTTAAGCATGAAGGTGTGGTCATGCACTGACTTTATATAGCTCTGTGCAGCTGATCCTTATGTCCAAAGTAAGGGAAACGTTGTTGAGTTCCTAGCATTGAGACCCTCTCAAATACTACTGCTGTGGTATAGCCATGGACAACAAGGCTTGAAAATTGCTGTCATGCTTTTGATTTTTTTCACAAATATGTTGGAAACATACATTTATATAGTATGCATTCATTTCAGAAATATTGGTTTGGATCCCCTGCGCTGCCAACCACTTGTGTAAGTAAGAGAGCACATACCTAGAGTCTTGTCTGTTGAACACATTTTTCTGTGGCTTGCATCAATTTGACTTTATAGCATGTTGTTCAATTTTCTGGTGAAGAGTCTGTGGGAAAAACTAGAACAACACTTGTGGAAGGTGTTTATGGTTGACTAAGGGTCAGTGGAAAAAGGATTTTTTTAAAAGAGAGGGTATATTCAGAAGTGTTTTACTGGCTAAAGCTATTAAGCTGAAGTGTTGTTTAACTCATATCAAGGACATCAGCGAGAAGTTATAGGGTGTCCTTTTAGGGTTTTGAAAATCAGAAGTGGAGAAAGTAATGAACAATACTTATGTTTTGCATGCATTTCTTATCTGACAATTTTAATCAAGTCCTTTTGGATCTCTATTGTCACAGCAATTTAAAGTCTGTGCCAATTTTTCTCTTTCCCATCTTTTTCACACAGGCCCCAAAAAATATAAAATTATCATAACTTATCATAGTAAGAGCCTTCACCTACATCCAGGGACTTCCTTCTACTTTTCAGTGTTTTGGTTTTTTATTGGTTTTGGGGTGGCTTTTTGAGGCTTTGGAGTTTTTTCAGTGATTTTTTTTAGGGTTGTTGTTTTTATTTTGTTTGGGGTTTTTTCTAGTTTAGTTTATTTTCCTGAGGTGGCTGTTTCTTTAAAATCACTACATTTTGCCTCAACTACCTTTTTCTGAGGTAACAAGTTAGAAATGTCAGATTATGAATCTCTTCCTGTCATTGGTGGTGTTACACACATAAGTAATTTCATTGACTTTGTTGTGAGTAACCACTACTTACTGTTGTGAAGGCAGCAGTTGCTATCTGCTACTACAGGACAAATGCTATGGAAGATGTGCAGATAGATACCCGTCTAGTTTCTCTACCTTTGATCAAGATCAAAGTATGCTTTTTGAGATTGGTGCTGTGCTAGATTAGGCTGCCTTCTTTACTATTCCAATTTGCTGTTCTGTTTTTCTTTTGAGTGTATAAAAATTGAGTTGCTTTTGTATTGACAGGCATTGCACTGAGAATATCAATTTGAAATTTTGTTGTCATTTTAAGTCTGTGTGCATTCTTTGTAAAAGCACATAAAGATACAGTGATTTCCTACTTAATCTTGATATGTGCCTGGAGAAAGTGAAATGAGCACTCAGACAAATGAGTTCACTCTTGGAAGCCTTACTTCACTATCTGGGAGACAAGAAAGAATTGTGCCGCCTACTTTGAGTTTATGCACAGTAGACAGTAAATATCCTGAGCTTCATCTGTTTTGCAACAACAGTGGGAGCTTGGAGTGGAAGGAAAAGAAAGTGGTGCACAGCATCTTTCTGCCACTTGCAGGAATGTGACTTCCAGAATCAATAACAGCCTTTGTCTGAAGATATATTATGAGGTGAAGTATTTTGTACTGTAGAAATTGAAGAGAGTTATGGAAGATTCATTCAAACTGCATGTAAAGCACAGATAATCATGCATACCATCACTTCCATAGGTATTGGATGAACTTAATAATATATCTTCTAATTTCTCCAAAATCTAAATGTAACATGGTTGGTGTTTCAAGTATAAATTTTGCTCAGAAATCATTGTTCAGGGACTAATGAATACTTTGCTCCAAAGGACTTGCATTCTAAGGACGACAGATGGCTCAGCACAAAACAAAGAAGATGGTACAGAAAACAGCTAGAGGGTGCTCATTGTAGTTGGAATGTATTCATCCATTCTGGAATTGTGTGAGGGAAAGATATGAAGGAAGCTGCTAAGAATGACACTTGATTGAACAGATGGAGAAGAATAAAGTGTAGAGATAGAGTTTGGAGCCAAAGACTTATCATTATGACTGAATGAGAGTCATAGTCAACTTTAGTCTACATATCACAGGAGCTAAAATTGAGTTTTCTCAAGTATTTTATCTGAGCTTGCTTAAGTGTCATAACACTTTCATCTTTTGACTTTCATAGAGTGCCCCCCCCTCCTAATTACTTTCTCCTGCCACTTACCCACTGGAAAAGTATTCCACTAGGCACAGAGGTGCTTTCATTGACAAAATCCAGAAATCCTCCAATGATGAGACATTTAGTAAAAATATCTTGATAAAAAAATCAGAATATGAACAGAAAAAAACCCCAGCAAGCTACTTTAGTTTTATGGTTGAGTTACAACTTGATTTAGATTACTACTTGACATTTACAGATTGGAACACAAAGTTTGCTTTTTAGAGAGAACCCGAATCCTTCAAGTATCTATGGGGATTTATTATACTTATTAAAGTGAGCCCTGTCCTATCTTTGCTTCATAACAGAAGGTATTGCAGCAATGGCTGTATTTGCGTGTGACAAGAAAAGAGCCTGTCACAAGGAATACAGCTTCTTTAGCAACTCTGAACTACTGTTCAAGGAATGCTAACACTGAAGTAGCATGAAGCTCAAACACAGCATAACTTTAAACTCAGTCTGCTTAAACCTTGTTGGACTTCCAATTCCAGTAGTACAGGAAGGAGGATACTGATGTGCCAAAGCCAAGAAAATACCTTTGTAGATAAATAAAGGTAAATTAATATGATTTAATTTTCCTACTAACGTAATATGATTTTGCCTTTAAATATGTACTATTAAGTAGCACAGGTGAAATTAACATCTAATCTGGAATTTGTATGAGGCACTGCATGTAACACCAACAGATTGTCCAGAGAAGTTGTGGGATTTTTTTTCCAGATCTATCCGCATGATGCAAAATACCATCTGAGAAAAACAGATGGTCATGCCTCTTCAATCTTGCATTTCTATATATGAGCTTATAAAAATAAGATCTGTAGACAAATTAGCTAGAAATGTTTCCTATTTTATCTTGACCAGTGGATAAAATAAAGTCTCTGGAGTAAAACTTGTAGCAATAACCTAGGATTCCCTGTATCAAACTGAATATGTTAACTAGCAGACAGCTCTTTCTCTTCTTTCCCCTCTCCCTCCTCCCTCCCATGATATCCTGAAATCTTTTCTGCATAGTGACACAGCTTCAACAAGAGGGGTGGAATACATTTCCTTCCCTCCCACCTGCCCTCTCTCCCAAATGATTAGAGCACTTTTCAACAAAGTGGGAGATGTGGGTGTCCCTCCCTGCCTTATATACACTGAGAATACATTAAGTACGAAATTGCCTCCCAGGGGATGTGATGGAAATGCCACTTGTTCATTTTTAAACTGAATCTGAAAAAAGCTTTATAGGAAAAAATTCTGCTGTAGTGAGGGAGAGATTACATGACCTTCTTGAGAAAGATTTTATTTTCTAATTTCTAATATCTCTGGTACTGTGGTTTACTCCCTTCCAGTCTGTCAATTTTTTCATAGCATCGTGTTTTAGGAGATTTATTCAAAATGTGTGTGAGAAAACCAACTGATGATCTTCAAAGCAGACAGAATATAGCTTGGTTTCATCGGCTGTTTGAACCTGAATTACTGTAATGACTGTAGTGGAATTATTTTCTTTTAAATGAGCAAATCTGACACGGACTTCAAAGGGAAAGTAAATACATGTAATAAAGCTTCTATTTTCCTTTTTCTTTTCCTAAATGATTTATTTTATCCCCAGAAACACCAACAAATGTTCAAAGTTCTAGATATTTAAATAGGTACCAAGATGTCTGAAGCTGTAATCCTTGCTCTGCCAGTTCATTGAAAAATTGCTGACCTTATAAAAGCCTGTGTTCCTTTTCACATTGATAACAGCTTTTGCTTCATCAGTCCACAATATGTATTACAGAAGTGAATCCATGCAGGATCAACTAATTGCTTGTACATGCATTTAAATATAAGTACCCTAGAATTCTTATCACATAACCATATATACATAATTTGATTTTAAGAAAGAATGAAAAAGTTTTGGTTCTCTTAAATTATTTTTGTGTTATGGACCTTGTTCTAACAATTACATTTTACCAGTTAGTGCTTTATGAAGCATGTTGGAATCTAACCAGCAACTAATATAAGAGCTCCAGTTTGCCCTCAGTACACAATCTTAAAGCCCATTAACATTTGTGAGAATTATATGTGCAACGTGCAGGGAGAACATAACCTTAAGCAAGTGAAAACTGAAGTTACTGTATATGTTTCATCCAAAAAATGCAGTCTAAATTTTTCACAGCAGTGTGTTATATCAATTGAAGTTTGTTAGACAGCAGGGAGAGTAATAAAAAGAGGGATAGTATGAATAAGACGAAACAAAGAAATGAACAAAGCCCTTCTGCATTAACTAGGACATAATCTACAGATGTTTCTCAGTTGGTAGAAAACAGATTTCCACACAGCAGTTGCATATAATACAAATGTTTGCACAGAATCCAGCAGGACTAATATATAGAGCCATCTCTCAAGATTAGAAGCTTTGTAAAAGAGTCACCAGCTGACTTAGAAAGAACATGGCTGTCTGAAGTTGTCCAAATCTCCGAAGATTCAGGTATAATTGAAGCAGAAATTCCTTTTAGCTGTGCCATCCCTGTCTATTTCTATCTTTCCATTCAGAAATTTGGAAAAGATGGTGGACTAAGGAAAAATTCCAGGCAGTTGTGAAGTTCCAAGCCTAATATGTCAATCAAAACTGTTAAGGTGTGGGTGTGTTAAGCTTCACATATGAAGCCTTTATTTTCCTAGCTATGTCTTCCAGCTTAAAATTATCTTGGGACTTGACCAAACTAATTTTAACTTTGAAAATATAGGCAACTAGTTGAAACATAGAGGTCAGCAGGGAAAATATGAATGGTGAAACACAGAGCACCTATTTTGAATGACAGAATGTGAGTTAAAAGGAAAGAACAAACTCTCATTTTTCAGATTTATACTTTCCCTAGTGATTTTGATCAAGTTAGGAGTTGGACTCAATGATCATTGCTGGTCCCTTCCAACTGTGGATATTCTATGGCTCTATGATACTCTGTTCTATAATTATAAGTTTCTTCATGTGAAAACATAATTTTGTAGGAAGTTTGGGGTTTTTTTGTTTGTTTGGGTTTTGTTATAACAAATAGTTTTGTATGCTAAGCAGTTGGAATAACCAAAATTTGTGATGCTGCTTTTCTGTTAGATTCCCCTAATCAAAGGTTCTAGTAAAGATAATAGCTTCTGTCTTGAAACATTTTTAAAATACTTGGAAATAAATGAAATCCTGGATCTTTCAGCATGAGGGACCCTGCTTTTATATTCTTATTGGTCAAACATAACAATGAGAGGCTTTTCAGATATAGGCACCATAAAGATTATCTTGCTGAAGTTTGTTTTATAAAATGTGAAGTTTGTTTTATAAAATGTACATATCTTGCCTAACCCTTTGTTGTCTTGGTCTCCATCTGCATTCTCTAGGGAACCACCCCTAGAAAATGCTGCGTTTTGTTTGTAACTGTAATTTTAGATACTCATCTTGCAGGAGCGTAAGTTACCTTCTGAAGGGAGCCTGTCCTTTTATTTCTAACATATAGAGATCCCTTGTAGCTTGCTTAGAATTGAAACCTAGCACTTTGAAGGATAGTTAGAGAAGAAGAATCTACTGTCAGCATTCTGCACTAAATGCACTGAGAGTTTATCATGGTGTCAACATGAGGAGAGTTAATCCACCTTGGAGCACTTCTGAAATCCTACATTTCTCTTGCAACATTTTTAAAACATGTTGTAATAAATACAGCGGCCAATAGCACCATGCTGAGTTAGCAACATTCAGGGAACTGTCTTTATCTGATGACAGTTATGAAGTTGGAAAGAAGATGAGGTCAGTTCTACGTATGTCATATCAAAACACTTTCTGACTACAGCTTTCTCTTTTGAAAGAATAGAGTTCTCTTATCATAATCATAAAATTCTGGTCCTTATCATATTCTTATTTTTCATTAGCAAAAATATTTCAAAATAAAGGAAAAGAATCTGCTTTTCTCCTTGTAAGAGCTGATCACATTCAGCATCTCTACTCAAGTTTTCTAAGTTCTTTAATTTTCTGTTTCATTACTGTTGCATCTTGTATAATTATACTCTGAATTCTGGGTACTCCTTTTCAAAGTTATACTTTCTTAAAGGTTTGATAGAAGGCTTGAAGAGTTTGTGACTTGCCTGCTTTACTTTCCCCTATTGCTCCCTGTTCAAAAAACCCTTGATGGCACTAATCATCATTATTCAACTGCTGTTTTGTTCTGTGCAAACTACTTTGTCTGTCTTTTAGGATTTTCTTCCTTCTCTAGCAATTAAACAGACATTACAGCACTGTTGTTTACAATTAACCTCCTGTTTACATATATTCATAAGCTCAGAAAATCTGCCTGCTTTTTATTGATTTGTGCAACTCTTTTTTGACATTCTGTAAAACCCTTTTATTTTCTTCTTTTCACTGTTTTCTTCTTTCTTTTTAAAGAACAGAAGGCAATAATTATTACTACCTTTAAAAGTCCAGCTTGTAAAATCATTTCACTTCCTTGAAATTTTTTGAAATTCCTTATTTTATGTATTGTTGCCAAGCATACCTTAAAAGATCTGCCTTTAAGATGCCTTGAGGCCAGTGTTTTAATGCTAATTGAACTGCAGGTAGTAGTATGTGATTGCCTTTTTTTGTGTGAAATCTGTGTCAAATGTGTATCCAAGTGCCTGGTAGCAAGAACACCCCTTAACAATGATCAGCATCTGCTATTAATATATATTAATATAATAGATGCTGCATTATTTTTTTTTCCACTGCAGAGATACTGTTTTCATACTGCTAAGTAACAAATATATATGCAGTCTAATGTTTCTAATGGAGAATGCTTGATGTTGCTGTCCTGTGCCCTTATTGTACTTTGAATATCTATCTAATCAGCAGTTACTCTGTAACTCAAGTGTTTTAAGAGTGGTTGCTAAATTTATGCAGATGGCAACATTTTTGTAATTTTTATACTGCCAACATGTATCATGGTGAATAATGTATATGATGTGTTAATCAACAGGTTTTATATTTTAGAAAAGTCTGAAAGTTTGACACAATTTAAAATGTGTGAAAGGTCTCTGAGCTAGATGTAAATATTATAATATAGGTAATAAATATGGTTCAGTGGGCAACTGGTGGAATCAGGCATGAACTACTGCATTTAATCCAACTACTTCTAGCTTGTCTTGGTTTAACCCCAGCTGGCAACTAAGTCCCACACAGCCACTTATTCACAGCCCCCCTTTCCTGGTAGGATGAGGGAGATAATTGAAAGAGTAAAAGTGAGAAAACACATGAGTTGAGACAAAGACAGTTTAATAGAGAAAGTAAAAACTGTGCATGTGAGAAAGCAATACAAGGAATTCATTCACGACTTCCTGTGAACAGGCAGGTGTCCAACCCTCTCCAGAAAAAAAAGGCTCCATTACTCCAAACATCCTCCCCTTTCTTTTGTATTTGCCCTGCTTTATGTGCTGAGCATGATGCCATAAGGTCTGGAATATTCCTTTGGTCAGCCTGGGCCAGATGGGTAATTTTATTAAACAGCTAGAGATATCTCACCTCATGCATGCAGAAAAGGTGATGTTTTTCACTGAGGTTGTTTTGCAGTATCAATAACCTGAAGCAGCAGATTTTGCAAGATTCCCTAAAAAAGCAACTTGTGTCATATTCCATGCATTCTGTTCCTTTATTCAAGGGTGGTAACAGTCTTTACAGGCACCCTGAATTAGTTCTGTTCAACTAGAATTCAGTTTTTCTTTAAAAATAATAAAAGCCTTTCTAATGTTTTGGGTTTTTTTGTTTTTTTTTAATGTATCAGTTCTCCAATTCATTCTACAGGAAACTAAAGCTAGCATTTGGAATGTGTGAGAAAAAAAGAAATTGTAAGAAAATCTGGACAAAATAAACATGCACTCCTGACCTCATCTTATCCAGATTAATTTTCCATATACACAAAAACCTCACACAGTCAAGAAACCATGTCTGACAATTCAGTGTAGAGACTGGAAAATAACACTAATAAAAACTCATATAAACTATGGATCTAGAATAACAAGAGCCATTTACATCTGTCTGTCCTAGGTTGCTCTAAGTCAGTGAAAGAAGGAACAACAGAGTTACCTTCCTGTAAGTTCTAAGAACTGAATAAACAAGGAAAAGGACATGGTTTTGATGCAGGTAGAAGCGACTTAACATTGTGAGCCTTTTGGTTAAAATGGAATAAATTACATATAAATCTTTGCTGGATGTTTAGCAACAGAATAACATTTTCAAAGATTGAACAGTAAATATACATTGAGGTCTAGTATTCTTGAATTTGACCCATACTTGGGAGGGAAACTTGAAAATAATGGTAGGGGAAGAGATTGGTAAGTAATTTTATTGGGTTCTGTTTTTACAGAAATATAACTTCCATAGTTAGGTGTGGTTTATTTTGGATGAATGTGTGATTTCTAGTCAATACACTGTCAATGGCATCACACTTCTTTCAAGAACTGGTGGAAAATTGTGTGAATTTTGGTTTTGCATTGTCAACCTAAACTACTTTAAGCATGGCTGGGTGAACTTTCTTTTTTTCCCTTAAAATCTTAGTAACGTTTGCTCTACTATAATAGCTATTTAGCTTGCCACAATGACACAGGTCTAAATGTCCTTTCTGAGTAAGAGAACTACAAAAACCTTGGTTTTGGGAGACAGCGGGTATTTTCCCTTAACTGTTACTGGAGTTACCTTTTCACCCATTTGCATTTCTGCTTTTAAAAAAGCAATGAAACTTGTTTGCATCCTGGTCCTCCAAAGCCCAAAGTGGAAACTTTGAAAGGAAGCACATGCCACATCTTCCCAAACGGCTTAGAAAAGAAGTGTGCACTACAACCCCGACAATGTATGGGGCACTCATTGTGTCACAACACTGGTGTTTGGTTCTTGCTAATAGGTATGAAATATCTTGGTAAAAGAAAGACTTTCATGTTGCATTTAAGACAGCCCAAAAGTAGTGGCATGGTTTCCCCCTGCAGATCCGGTGAGGGACTGTGTGTCACTGAGCTCCAGTTACTTTCTCATTTGACTCCTACAATGATATCTTTATAGCTACACTTAGACAATCCAATCCTTAATAATATTAAAACCATAGATGTATTCGTAAGAGCAAAAGAAGCACTTGTTGAACTTTGAAAACAAGACAGTTTTACGCTTCAAAGATTTGGGGAAGAAATTACAGGGAACACTTGTTATAAATTTATTGGAGCTTGCTATCAAAGAACAGAGAATTAGAGCAAACAATAAGGGTATGAAATGCAGCTTTTTTTATTAGAAGTAGAAAGTTTATGATTTGAAATGCAAACCATGACATATAAAAACTTTTGGCCAAAGTTTGCATTGAGATGATTGGGCTCATTTACATTTAAAAGTCCTGGAATGCAAGTGCACAAGTGAAAAACAATATCCAAAGACATTAGGGAAGCTCTTGTCATGTCTGTTAGATTACCCTGAAAGGTCTAATAAATTTGAGAAAATATTGTAGATCTTTCTCCATACATGATGCCCAAAGTACATCCATTTGGAAGGGAACAAAATGTTTTATCACACAGTGGCCCTTGAATGCCAAATTAGTATACTAGAATAGGGGCATATATTTCACATTAAAGACAAAAAAGGCTTTAATATTAAAACTTATATATTTATCAAGCATCTAATGATGCCTAATCCTTGAACAACCTGATGAGTAACTTGATTATCAGCAGAACAAACCATCTGAAATTCACTGCCCTTAGCCAGATAAAAAAAGACAACAAAAGCCAACAAAAGTAGCTTTCTGTGCATTTGTCCTCAGACAATTAACAGATAAATGCACTATCTTGATATGATGTCTCTTCAAAACATTTTGTCTTTGATTAACCTTTAATTGTTTATATTTCAACTGGATTTAAAAACGACGAGTTGTGCTGAACAAAGTTGGTTTTAGAACATATACTATTACAATTACATTTTATAAAAATAATCATACTCGCTATGCAAAGAAACTTAAGAGATAAAGTGTTTTTCCTGAACTTTCTTCAAGGAAAAAAATCCACTCTATACAGTTAAAATAATCTCTTTAATATTGGTACCAAAATAGCAAAATGCTGTAATTACACCATTATTTTGTCAGTCTCTGTCAATCCATTGTAAGAAAATATTCTCTCTCTTACCCTTTATCCAGGTCTTAACACCTTCATAATGTTGTTATCTGAATTGTTTTAGAGTGCATGCTTTTGAAGTCAGGGATATGGCTCCTATTTGTCTGTAAAGTGCCATCATATTTACTGGGTTATATTAGTAAATCAATAAAAAGTAGTAATTGGGTATCTTTTGTAGTTCTTAATGCCCATAACAATGCATTTACTTTGGCAAAGCAGACTATCTTGGTTATACATATTTGCCATATCTACTTCAGATTCTGAACAGTTTTACTGTCCCTTATTAAATACAAATTGCACTCAAAGTTTACCCACAAAAAGAGCAAAAGGTTATCTTTCCTGCCCAGCAGTAGCTTTGGACAGCAGTCTGTCTAGTTTCTACTCATACTTTGGCTTGCATCTATATCAGTAAATTAAGCAGGGCAGAAGAACTATTGCAGGACACTGGAATGCATCTGTCTGTACTGTTATTTTATAATACTCTGTGTGTTTTCTGGTTTGTTACAAAAGCACTAACAAATAGCTCCTGACGACAGTTTCAGAAAGGAACAATTCCCAAAAGACAATATGGATGTAATTTCTGGTACTGAAGGGTATGAATGTTTTGGTATGGATGCATTACTAATACTGAATGCCAAAGAATTATCTCATTAGTTTGTTCATAAGTATAGATGCAGCCTTAGATGCTAAGTAATTTCTTTAGATCAAAATGCTAAGTAATTTCTGTAGACGAAAATATAAGTTTTTATTCTAAAAGGCTGAAAAGACTTGGAGCTGGTAAACATCTGGTAATCTTACTCTGGGTTCCTTGTTGCATAGCCATGTGATAGGAATTTCCCACAAAAACCCTTTTTTTTCTCTCCAGGAAACATTTATGGGAACAAAGTAAATATATTAAGTGTTGTGCATAACATAGTCTTTATTTTCCACCAGTAGATATAATAACAAACTAAATTTGTATTGAGAAGTTGCATTCTGTGTGATACCACAAAAATCTTCAGAAATAGAAGAGTGACCATGACTGTGTGCTCTATAGTTTGCCTAAATATATATCTTTCTTCATTTTTACATACATTAGAAAAATTGAAGCATATATAGCCAGTATGTTATCACGTAAGCCAAGATGCACAGTTAATTCCAGGACCACAGTTTAACTGGTGATATGTCCTCTAAGTCTGCAGCTTATGCTGATGTAATAACCGGATCATGAATCTTTGAACATGGATTCATTCTGTCTGAAAATTTAGAAAAAATGTCTCATGTTTGGAAGCTCTTCACAGGCTGGTTTCACACATTGTGCTGGGTTTTTTGGGTTTTTTTTTAAGCTCAATAAACAAAGAATAAAATTGATAAGCATATATATATAGAAATAAGAACTGTCTGGAGAGGAATTTATACCTTTTTCATGACAAGTAATTTTCTGGTATAGATTTCTAATAGTTCTACTTACTTCAGGAACACTGTATGCAGCATTATATAGTATATTGAGAAGATATGAGTGGTTTAACCAAGTGTCTTAATTTTTCTACTTTGCATTAGTGTGAGACTCTGGATATTGAAATGGCTGTACAAGCTACACACTAGATAGAAACACAGATTTAAACAGAATAATATTAGCAAAGACATTTAAAATTATTCAGCGTGTAAGATAAATTTCAAGAAGTCTTGTCTTTTAATATTGAAGCTCTGCATAACTGTACCTGGAGGTATTTTGCAACAATATAAGGTAAATTAAGGTAAACAGAGAAATTCAGATACATAATATCTAGAGCTCTATGATTCCCACTGCAGAAATCTCCATAATTATAGAGATTATAGAGATTGCACACTAATACTAATTCTCCTCTAAAACTGATGCAATTAAAAGATAGTAGTAGTTCTAAATTAAAACCTCAAATTTGCATTTGAAAGATAACAATTAGATTAGTCAATAAAACTTGGTGAAGTAAAAATGTAATCTTTCTTATTTTCCCATGGAAAAACAAAGGAAATAAAGAACAGAAGAGATAGACTGCAGGAACAATGTAATTATTTACAGCGGAGCTTTGTTCTCCTAGTCACTGCAACACTTCAGTTTTGGATTTTGGGAACATCTGTTCACACATGTAATATGTATATCTACACTGCCATAAAAGATAGATAATAAGTTAGGCTTCCAAACTGCTGCTGCTGGTATTGTTGAGTTTGTCATTTTACAGTACTTTCTGGTATGCATCCACCAAAAGTGATGGAGGAGGTAGAAGGAGGAAATGGCAAAGCCAACCTTTCAGCACTGTACAATACTGAGATCAAAGTTCTCTTTGAATTCCTTGTATAGTTGCCAATATTGATTTTCAGAAGTGTTGGAGAGCAAAATCATGAAAACTTTGTGAGAAAGAATTCAACATTACAAAAAAATGGTTTCAACCATCTCTAGGTTTAAAAAGTATGCTAGAGAAAAACTTGAGGGGAAGCTTTGGCAGAGTTCAGAAACTGTAAATGCTAGAGCTGTTTTTTTGTAAATGAAGCATGGAAGATTAGGAATTTGATGCATATATTTGTTCTCCAAGCAACAGGGATATTTTAGAATTTGTGGGCTAATTTCTAATCCAAACAAAATGGATTCCAATTTTATTTAGTTATCACGTGCTGTGTAGAGACCTTTTTACAAATGCAAGGATCATAGGGGACGTTGTGGGTAAAATGTGTTTTTTCCCCTCATCACTTCAAACACAGAGGAAACAGCTCTCTCCTTAAACCTTAATGAGTAAAGGTGAATTCAAACCAGATGTTTTCTGGTTTTATTCCCACTTACAAATCACAGCTCAACTTGCTGCATAGAATGCCCTAAATGTAATGACCAAATAGTGCTCCCTCTTTTAGGACTGAATGTTCATGGGTCAGGCTCCAAGCTAAATGTTTATTTTTCTAACTGTTTTATAGGAGAGTTTTGTTAAAAGACTTGGCACAGTGTACTTCAGTTTAATTTTGGGCTTGACAGCAGTCCTGGCCTCAGAGTGTGTGTGTGTGTGTGTGTGTAATTTAGTTGCTATGCTACTGGAAGTCTATGGAAGATAATGAATGGTAAAGCTCTGTGGCAGTTGTGAAGAGATGCAGGGTAGAAAAAACCAGTTACCATCTGTTCAAAATATCTCTTACAGCTTTTTTAAGGAAAACCCTTATCAGCAGGAGATAAAGGCATGCAATAGTTTTAAATATTAATATTTTTCTGATTTCAGTGGGAAGTTCTGTTGCTGTACTTGCTTTGTGGGATAGTGTCCTGTATACAAGTATACACACATACATACATTGGTGTTTATGTGATGTATGTTTAACTGCTTTTACTGTGATATTTAGAAAAAAAACCAGAAAAAACCAACACAACACAAAACAAAGCACTAGACACTTGACAGTTCAAGTTATTGAAAAAGCTACCATAAATTTTATTTTTCCCAAAGTAAGATGGAGATATTTACTTTTATATAAACTTTTTGTGTATAGTGCATATTGATTGAAATAAAAGTTGGATGGATGTATCTAAAATTTAAAGCTATGTGATTTTATATAACCTTACCTTGGGACACCTTCAGTTTTCAGATGGAATTACTAGGTTTAGTAGAGAATTCAAGGAAAAATTTCAAGCTAGAGATGTAAGTTGCCAGACCACAAAATGCTTATAATTTGATTAACCAGCATTTCTCTGTAGCTTAGTTTTCAGAAAAAGTATAAAATGAAAGAGAATCATATTTTTGAAGAGGAGCTGAATCTGATTTGATTGCTAATGTCCCCCAGCAGATAAATCTAGATGCAGCTTCAAAATCTCTCCAAGCCTGTGAATGTTTTAACACTTCGTGTTATATAAATATTTGATATTCTGTATTTTTAGGGGTTAATTCTGTGGAGCCTTACTTCATCAATAACAGAAAAGATGGAATTTCTGTTGCTTCAGACGAGGGACTCTGCTCATCCTAACTCCTTTAAGTGAGATCAACTTTCAGCATGAGTGAGGGTCCACCTTGAAGCAGAGCGTCTAGGCTTCCTTTACAACCAATACAATTCTAGACAGTATAGTCACCAAAATCTGGAGAGCTATTGAGGGGATCAAATGTAGATGATTACTGTGGGATGCAAAAAATAATTCTTCTGCACCTCATGAACTGCAGTGATGAAGAAAAAAATTAATCCGGTGACACATAAACATCTGCAATTTTACATGCCATGAGGTTATTCCACCTGGCTTTTAACTGCTTCTTCAGAAGGGTTCAAGTCTCCCCCAAGTCTTGTTGGCTGTCAGTCAAGCTTCATGTTATTGCTTCTGAGAGCTTAGAGCATCTCAAACAGAATGAGGTTGAGTGAATCTCATCTGCTGTTTTCGCTAGGGTTGAATAGGAGTTTAGATCATCCAGATGACATGTAGCTGTAGATGTGTAAATGTAGATGGACTGATTCCTGTCCAATTCAACTACGATTTAACTGTTTGTGTTTAGCTTGATTTGTATGAGATTTGAATACAACTTAAAATGTCCAAAAATATCTGCCAAGTCTAGCATGCTACTGAAGTCTTTGGAGAGGTGTCTGGAAGTGTTGATGGAAGCCGGAAGTAGAGTCTGGGACATTGAAAAAGTACGTGGACAGCTGAATCGAGCTCTTTGGCTGCCTTTGCATATGCAGAAGGAAATATACACTCTGGAAGGCATTGGTTTGAAAATCAATTCAGATAAATGTACAAGAAACAGAAGAGCAAACACATTTTGCACACCACCACCCAGGAACTGCCCTTCAGAGATGTCTACTTGTCTTTACTGGTTACAGCAGGAACTGCAAACAAGATTTTCACATACTTCAAAAACTAGGTGAGACTAATCCCATCCATGTTTTATAAACTTTTGTCATCTTTCTCTGTTATTATCCAGCTACCTTTGTTTACTCTGTGGGTAAAAAAAAAAAAAGGAAATAAAAAGTAAGGATTTTTTTTGCTGCTTTCATGTGGGTAGTCTTTTGCCTTTACATGGTAATCCATGAACTACCATAGAAAGTTCAGAGAAAAATGCACAGATTGTTTTTAAACTTTCTGCATTATAAAATAAGCCATCAGAATTAGTTGTGCTGTATAAATTGTACATTAAGCAAGTACATATAAGAGGCCAAAGTATGCATGATGTAACAAACATATTTACATTACCTTCTTTTTTCTATAAAATTATTCTGCATTTTGACTTGTTTTGAGTTTTTCTTTGCCATTTGTCTTTTATAATGAATAGGCTTAAAGATAATCTAACGTCATCTCACTCAGTCCATCAAACATTTAATATTGTAACAGTAACCAACATTAATTTTTCTAATTAGAAAAAAAAAAGAGTTTATTTTCTGTGACATGTAGAATTTCAGGGGCTTTTAATCCATCACACAAAGTGCATTATCATATTTGAGCAGAAAACTATATTTTTTAATTAAAGAACTGTACACAGAAAAGACTAATAATTTATTATACTTTTATGAATAGTAAAATATTCTTTCAACACTAACTAGTCTATTCATTTTTCTTTCTTTAAGAAAGATTAGAGGCTACCAAGCAAAGCATCTTTGGTTGAAGCATTAGACTTTTTATTGTGTTTATCTTAAACTGTGTAATAGGTTTTAATAGTTTAACATATGTTCAAACTCTTTTCAAAAAAGCTAAAATTCCATTTATAATAGAATACTTACTTAAAAAAAAAGTCTTTATATTCTTTTCTGAAAAAAGGTAGTGTGTATAAAACTAAGAAATCAAGAAATCTGTTCCTCTTTCCTTAGACCAAGTGATTCACAGGAGCCAGGTTGAAGATAGAAACCCAGGTTCAAGCATCAGACTGGCATAGGTCATGAAATAAGGTAAACTGCAGGCATCAGAGCTATGTGATAAAGTATTCATTCATGGAGTGACTATTAAATTAACCCAAATTTTTTAATCTTGTTGGAGACAGGAGCTATCTTTAATAAATATTGGAATACAGAAAGATGAACATCCTTAAAGCCCCATTTTCTGAAACCTGTGAACATCTAGCATGAATAAGGGTCTTTGTTGTGGGACTCTGAATCAGACAGTCCTCTAGTGGATATATAGCACATTTCCTTTGAAATTAATGTCATAAGAGACAAAAATCTTCCAAATCTATGTTTCATTACAACACAAATAGAAGTAAAATTAGTCTTTCGTTGAATAAAATCTAGTCTGCTGTGTATGAAAGACACACCTTTCCTTTCATCTTGCTTTTCACTGAGCTGCTCCAGGCACTTACAATACTAGAACAGTATGTTCTGATCCTCTGGTCAGATTGCAAAGTCTCTTTCTTTCTTACCACCATGCTGGAAGCTGTTTCCTAATATAGCCTCTTTTCTTTTCAGCGGGTTCCCAGGGTCTTCTCCTGACTAAAGTCTAGTCCATTTGGCCACTAGAATCATCTTTCCATGCTGCCTAATTACCTGCTCAGAGGAAAGGAGAATCCTATTAGCAAAAGGTTCTGTTCCCATACTGCCTATGCAAAAAGTGTTGGGGTTTGGTTCATAAACAGAATTTTAATTTCAATTATAGTAACAACCATATAGGATGAGATCCAGACTGCTTGTTTCCAGAACCAATTTAATTGTTCTGACACTTAACAGGAGGTGAGAGGCGCAAGGTAAGTTTATTCAGATTCTGTAAATTGAGGGATTATGTTCTCTATACAATCACTCCAAAAAAGTAAGTGCTCCTGAGGCTGAACAGGGTGTAGTCAACAAGACTAAACAATGTAAAATCATATGTACAGAGACATATTTGCCTTTTTGCCCTTCTCTGCAGGTTAGTAATCCAATAAAGTTGTGCTTATATAGCGATGCAATTAAGTTCTTGATCCTAAGTTTGATCAGAGCAGACCTGCTAACACATCAAATTTATGTCCATGTTTGGTATGTTAACATACACTAAGCCTGTCTACACATAGTCAGTTATGGAGTCAAAGCTAAGGGCTGGAATCTAATAGCTGAAATGCATCAAGGAACAGCTTCTTAAATTACTTTTAGGTCTAATTTTGTGAGCAATTCTAGGTACTCAGAAGAAAAAAAAAATACGATAAAGCTCATAACCAGAGGGATATTTTTTAAGAAATTAACTGGGGTTTCGACCCATCAGTTTCAGTGTCCTAATTGGAAGCGGTAGCTAACCAAGTAAAAATCTTCCTAAATAAAATAAGTAAAAAGCTTCCTAAACACCACTGAGCTGGAAGCCTTTGAACTACAGACCTATTACATTTCTTTATCCCTGCAGCAAGAAGGGTGGATTTAATTTTGGATTCTGAGTGCTATCAGTTTACATTCAGTGCTATGCTTACCTTTCAGAGAAGCTCCAAATCGCACCATGTTACATTTTATTAGGTTGATGGTTCAACTGGTAAACCTCAAAGGGAAGATTTAAGGCCTTATTGAAACAGCTACATAAACATGTCTTTAGAGCTGTTTCCTCCTTTTGAGGATGAGGACCTTGGAGTTCTCGTGTGAAAACATGTGATTAAATATTCAGACTTTTTCTGTGTCAGAAGACAAGAAGAGGATAACATAGAAGTGCCCACCTTTTGTACAGTAGCTATGAAACTGACTCAGAGCTCCTCCTAGCAGAAATTAGGGGATTCAAAGAGACAAATTCCAACTCTTCTGTTGAAGCTGGATCATGGAGAAGCTAGAAGGCAAGAGAAAGGGACTGAGAGAAGAGAATGCAGCTGGAAAGTAGCTCAGAAATTACTGTATTGCTGAAAGAAGGAAAAGTTGCAAATTCTTTTCATGTTGATTCTTCTTCCCTTTTATTCAGCAACAGTCTAATACTAAAAAGAATATACATTTCAGGGACCAATACTTTTATATTTAATCTGTTATAACATAATAATTTATACTATTTTTTTATATATTTCATCACAAACACATATATATATAACTGTATGTGTGATATTTTAGGCTGGGTAGAATGCAACTGTGGTGTATGGATTGTGGCTGATTTTGCTGGCTGAGTATTTGAGAATTAATCAGTAACCAATTCACATAATGGTCCTGTTCTCTTGTAGAACTCACAAAGTAAATTTAGCAATGTCAACCTTTAGGCCTTGAATCACTGGCTTCAGCTAGCTTCCTTCAAATGTTTAAATGTCCAAGAGTCTAAGTGGCCTTGATGATAATATAATTACAAAGGACTATAAAGAAAGGGACAACAGGTCAATATGACCCAGGATTTTTCTTCCAGTTTGCTTGTGAAAGGGTACAGGAGCAAAGAAACTTCTATATTGGTTAGCTTTCTTAACATACCTGAATGAATGGCTTTGGAAATTCTCAAACTCAGGCATGAAGTCGGGCATGACAGTTTTAATAGTGCAGGTAGACTTTTATTCCATGAACTTGTCATATTCCTTTTAAGCTCACTTAGATATCTGGCCTTCAGAACATCCTGTGGCATTACATTGCTTAGTTTAATTACACATGATATCAAAAGAATATATTTTGAGAAATTGTGTGTCTTTTACCAAATGGAAATCCCTTCTAAAGGAAGAAATTTTATAGTTAGCTAATATATACCATTAGATCAATAACCCATCTGGAAAAAACAAGACTTCTGTGTGATTGAAGCTGAGTCTTTTTGTTAGTTCATTTGTTTACTTCTTGCTAAATATGTTGCCTGGTTCTGTTCCTTTCTCATAAACCTTAACCTGCATTTTAACTTGGACAATTGATTGAACAGAAATGCAGCTGTGGCTTTTAGCAAGAGATACTCGAAAATAGTCTATTTCTGATGTCTCTCCTGGTATTTCAGTAGATGAATAGAATTTGCTCTCCTATTCCCTGGAGGCTCCCAGCTTTAAATTGGCTACATCAACGGCTATTGGTTATATGAAGTTAAATCATAGAACCACAGAATGGTTTGAGTTGGAAGGGACCTGTAGATCACGTAGTTCCAAGACCCTGCCATGGGCAGGGACACCTTCCACTAGACCAGGTTGCTCAGAGCCCCATCCAACCTGGTCTTGAACTCTTCCAGAGATGGGGCATCCACAACTTCTCTGAACAGCCTGTTCCAGTGCCTCGCTACTCACCTAGTGGAGAAGTTCTTCAAAATATTGAACCTAAATCTAACCTCTTTCAGTTTGAATCCATTCTCCTTTGTCCTATCACTACATATGCTTTTAAAAAGCCCCTGTCCAACATCCTTGTAGGTCCCCTTCAAGGGAGGCTGCCATAAGGAACCTTCTCTTTTCTCTTTTCTCTTCTCTTCTCTTCTCTTCTCTTCTCTTCTCTTCTCTTCTCTTCTCTTCTCTTCTCTTCTCTTCTCTTCTCTTCTCTTCTCTTCTCTTCTCGTGTTGTACAACCCCAGCTCTCTCAGTTTTCATAGGGCATATATATTTTTTTTCTTCTTTTAATAAGATGCATTTATTTTTTTAATTCTGTGTATTTTATAAATCAGAGTCTATCCTTTGTCTTGAACTTGGGCCTTCATTGTCTCTCAGAAAATAGTCCTCATCACGTTATTAGCAAAGGTCACGTGGTGTTTTGTAACCAACCTCAGCCCACAGCCACTCATTCACTTATAAGAAAGCTAGATTTAGCCCTCATTTTTGAAAGTATATGAGAATTGTAATCAAATACATTTCGTAAGCATCAGATGTTTACTCCAGTTCTGCATATCCTGGACAGAAGATTTTGCTAATAAGGAAACCTTGCTTAGAGACTAAAATTGGAAAGCACAGATCAGAAAACCAACAACAGCACAGTTTAGCCACACAGTCCATTATCTACTAAAGGAAAGGATTTTTAATGAGATTTCCTTGACACTGGTGTTCCTCTATCACAGCCAGGACTGCTAATGTACCAATCAGACCAGAGCAGTGTTGCTGCCAACATTCTTCCTTAAAGAATGCATTTTTTTTGTTATGCCCTGTTAAGTATTTAACAGGTCTGCATTGTACGCAAATCCTTACAACACAGTTTAGTTTTTCATATGAAATAAATCAGCCTTCAGATATGAAACATAGTTCATTTCAATGAACATGCATTTTCTTTCTTCCAAATGTCAATATTAATGGTGATAGAGGTGAATGGGTGGCTCTAATAGTGTTCTTTTGTTGTCCTTTAGGAAAAAAATCTCTTAGCTATGGAGTAATACAACATAATACTTTACTTTCTCCAAGTTATAATCTCAGCCCAGGCAATTAGAGTGGCTAGCATAGATGAATGTAGCACATAGAATGTTGCTTATACAAACCCGATTTTAGTTATTGTGTTGGTAATTAGGAGTTGTGGCATGTTTAATTTATTTAGTTATCTATAGAATTTAAGCTTTTTTTATTGTTACTTGCCAGTTCTGAAATTGAACACAGAGGATATTGTGCTGGGCATGTAAAAATGAGAACTCATGCAGAACTGTCTTGAGGAAAAGAAATATTTTAATTTTGTGCTATAGTGTAACTCTAGATGTGGCATAAATTCTATACTGAAGTCCATTTTAACAGAGTTTATGAAATACTTCCACTTAATTCGGTGACTTCAATTTAATTTCAAGAATATTACAGTCAAAGCATGGTCTGATGGTTAAAGAATTACTCTACAATGAGGTGTTACCAAATCCTATTTTGCTATGCCTTCCTGTTAGGACCTTTGGCAAGTACTGAGAATCATGGGAGGAGTTGTGCAGAGTTTGGGTATCTGATTTACATTAAACACACAGCAAACAAAGTAGTAGTTTTAGGAATTGTAGCTGTGGTTTTCTTCCCATGTAGTTGTCATACAATATAGATAGAATATAAAACAAACCCAAACCAAATCAAACCAACAAAAAAACCCCAACCCAACAACAAAAAAAAATCCAGCCAAAGCCAAAACACCCAACAGTGTGTGCTTGTTCTCTACCTTTGCTCCTCTTTCAGTAAGTCTTTATCTTTTTGCTGCATAGTTTATCTACCTGACTGAAAGAAATGAAAATGTCTCTGTCTGGTATAGCACAGTGATAAATTCATTTTCATAGGCGCAAGATTTAATTTTGAACACTAAGAAAAGATGGAGGTACTAAAGTCATGGCTCCACCTTATCAGGAAGGCTCTTACCTTACATTCTTTCTAGGATTGTGTGCTGTATAACAGTGACCCCAAGAGTAAAATCCCAAGAAGTTAGCAAAGGCCTTGAAAATACAGGTCCAAGACTATACATGAGGCCACAAAAATATAAACACAGTTCGTATATGGTCATAGAAGAATGAAACTTTAAGAGTTAGGGAGAACTCACTTCCCTGTATAACAAGGAGAAAATAAAATCCTTGAAGGAGATAGTATACATTGAAGTCTGCGACAGCTTCTACCAACATGAGAACTGGAAGAAGAGAGAGGAATTGCTGAAGTATTGTTTCTCTCAGGTAAGGACACAACACCAGATCTGAATCACTACTTACCTGCAAGAGGTCTTTGTTCCTCCTTAGCAGAAAGTGCTGCTCTCTGAGTTGCAGTTATGTTTTGTCTAAACATCAGAGATAATCAAGGGTCAGTGCTAAAACATGTGTTTTTACCTTATTTTGTTTAATAGTAGCTTGCATCTATGTTCTCCATGTATGAAGTGTATAGACTGTATTTTGCTTACAGATTTCTTCCCCTGTCTAGACTGATAAAAAATATTTAGGATACTTTTTAGACATCCTTTACTTTCTTGAAATTTTCAGGTCCTAAGTGATGTATATGACTATAATTTTTCCATCCTGGAATTAGATTTGAAGAAAGCATTTTGAATAATGCCAATATTTAAGTTCCCTCTTAGGTGATTTGGCCCCTAACTTTGACTGCTAGTTTCCCTCCCCTAAAAGATCCATTTATTTTCCATTTTCTTCTGGGAATAGGCATCAAAGCCCTTTCTTTGAGAGTCTGGCATTTCAGACCTCTCTTAAAAAAAAGAAGGGTAGGTGGAAATGCCCTCCCCCACATTTTTTCTACGAACCACTTCTTAGGACATTTACTTGGAAAGATTGAATTCTTTGCTTCAGTGAGTCTTACTTGATGCATAGCAGAGCAAATTGCACAAGCAGGAATGAAAAATGCCTGCTCCAGAAATCCTTGTAGCCTGTTTTTTAGTGTGTTCACTTGGGACATGGTCTTACATTTCATCTTGTAGAAGAGAGACTTAGGCCTAGCTCACCATTTTGGGAAAGTGTCCTGAACTTCTGTAGGGAGAAATAGTATTTGAGAATGACCTGCTGCTAGTGTTTTCTTGGAGCTTAAAGTCAGAACTCTGAGCATGTCTGTCATTTCACATCTGGCACATGGGTTTGTGAGTGATGCTACAATGCAACCATGAAGTTGAGCATTAAGGTTTGTCAGGACATAACTCGTGATGAAGATGACTGGAAGCAGGCACTTACAGGCTTACATCAGTATATATCAGTATGTTTTTTGGCTAAATAAAAGGGAACTAGTTCTCCAAACGAAGAACAGATAGCTTTTAAACTTGCATCCACTCTAATAGGGGCTATATCTCTATGTAACAAAGAAATCTATTTGAACAGACCAAAGTAGATACAAACTAAAATCAAAGAATTAAGAAGTGTGGGTGATCAAGTTCCTGTCTGGAAGTTTATTTCTCTCTCCATTTTTTTAGGACAATCTGTGGAGCAAACTTATTTAATTTAGCTATCTACCTGCACTCCTTTTCTTCATTTCTTGATTTTTTTTTCTTATGCAATATCACTGCTTGTACTTGTACACTAGCGTGATGGTTACTGAGATTAGCTGTGGCAAAGGAGAATACACGATGTGGTTAAGACAGCTGACCCCTAACATTGTGGGCAGTTTGCCTCTCATGCTCTATATGGCTATGTCTTCAAAAGTGTTTCAAATGAGCTATTCTTCATTTTCTCGGTGGCAGTTTTGTTTTCCAAAATGCCTGTTGACTCTGAAGTCAGTGGGAGAAGTTCTTTGAACACTTGGGGTGGAATTTTGTCATTCTGTGATTCACCTCCACTAGTGTAAGATGTCTAATTCCAAGCTACTTTGGTGTACAATCTAAAATAGGTTTCATGTACTCTTTTAAATTCTAAATGCTCTGACCATCAGGGGCATGGGCATGAGATGCATCTCCACCTGGCCAGCCAAAATAAACATATCCCTTGGCCTTAATCTTTCCCTATTAGAGTTGCTCATTTGTAAAATGAAGACAGTAACACCCCTCGATTTCACTGGGCAAAGTAGAAAAGTATTTCTGCTATCTCTCAACTTTTAAGTGCCTTCCTGTGTAACCTTGATATTTTCCCAACACGGTGTTGTAATAACAGGCATAAAATGTAGGTTTTGCTACCGTAAAAAAGACTTTGAGGTCAAATTTCTGCTGCTTGATCTATGTCAGAGATTTGTTTGTAATTTTGAACTGCCTACAGTTCACCTCATACACTCGAAGTGAAAAACAGAGAAGAAAGAAATTAAAAACTGAAGGGACTTATCACAGTCTTGAATCTTTGTTTGTATCTCCCTAGATAATACTTCCTGTGTTTTTGAACCTGTTTTGAGCTGCGATAAGCTTTTGCTCATTATGATATTAATTTTCTTTCACAGCTTAGATGTAAAGCTTTGGTTGTTCTTTTTGTTTCATGCATTTGTTTCTGCATTTTGGCAAAAAGATTTTATTTACCTGAAGGAATAACCTTGCTCTGACATAACACCTCTTCCATGCAGTTTTGATCTATTCATGTGTATGCCTTTGTCTCATCTTTTTGTGGCAATGTATTCTGAAATGTACTACTGATATGGTTAGGGGGAATTCATTATTTGAAGCTGTATGTTTTTCATTTTTTGAGAGCATGGGGGATTTTAAGAGGCTACATATTCAATGCAGCAACAATAATGGTCCTGCTGAATATGATAATATTTTGTGATTATTACGTGTTAGACAGGTACTTGAACACACATGACCTATTCATGCCAAAAAGCCCCCATATCTACTATAATGCTACAGCTTTTCACACTCCCCCTGCTGAGTTTCTAATGCAAACTATCACAGTGTGTGGTCCCCACTACTGTAAACATGAAATCCTTTCTCATTGTGACTTTATATCTTCTACACTGATTATAATGTTTCTCTATCAGCTCAAAGCTGTCAATGTGCTCCTGAAAGAACTGCTAGTTGTAACAAAGAAAAAAAAAGGGGAAAAAAAGGGTCTTGGATACCTAAAAATATAAAGCATGACCAAAATCAGGAAGAGTTCGAATTTCTTTTACTGCTTAGTTTCATGTAAATGAATGTATATTTATATATGCTGCTTCCTTTGCCTTTCTCTTTTTTTTTTCTTTAAGTAATCTGAATAATTTAATGTAGGGAGTAGCTCTTCCCCTCCATTTCATATATTTTGGAGACGTAAAGATGCAAACATCACGCAGTCCATCTATTTCATCAGTTTCTGTCCTTGCCAACATCAGTTTGCATTCATTATGTTCACCCAGCCCAGTGCAGTGTTAGGTGTGAAGCAGGTCTGCTTCCTTCTATTAGAAAACTTATCCATGGTTAGTATCACTTAACTGTACCTATCAAAGGCAAAGCACTGACGAGGATGTCACCATCTTTTTGCACAGAAGAGGACACTTTATTATTACAAGAAAGAAAATAATGTCACAGTGTAAAGCTACTGTGTATCTCATTCATCAGCCACAGCAGGAAGCAATACTGCATGTGGTAGTCTAAATCTTCTTCAGTGATTTGACAGCTTCCAACTGAGTAAAAGAGTCCACATCTTTAGAGAGATTTAGAGGACTTGAAGCATCAGCCTTAGACTTCAAGAACTTGGAGTTGTAGCACAAGCACGTGATCGCATGAGTCTTTCTCATAAACTTGGCAATAATGCTGAGCTGTGTTATAACAGTGCTTCATGAGAAAGAAGCAAAAATATTGGTTTTTTTATGAGACAGAAGCAATGCTTTCATTTCCTAAAATATGAGGAATTTCAAAGAATCAGTGTGGACAATCTTTTTCTTAAATATATTAATTTCTCTATCAAAATTGAGGAAGATACGTAAGCGGTGGTGGTATTTCTACTACAAACCTGCACTATTTAGGTATGAAAAGCTTTTAATCTACTCTCTACTCCTGGAACAAACTTGGTCATGACATATCTCACCCTTCCAAGCAAGAGGTACAGGTGGTAGAGAAGCAGTTATGTTGTTCTAGCAACAGTTAATGTCTACTTTCATTAATTACAGCAGGGATGGGAATCAGACAGCTTATCTACTATTAATTGAAATAAGCAAGTGATCAATATGACTGTTAATTGCACAAAGGGCAACAAATGCCCTGGATGCCTTCCCATAGGGTAGCAACTGAAGATAATTTTTGTACTGCTGCATTCTTCACACCAATCATACTCACAGGAAAAGAAAGCACAGGACTGATGTTCAGGAGACTAAATTTAATGGTGCTCAGTGATAATCAGGGCCTTCAGATACAATACTAACAGTAATGTCAAGCATGATTATATTTTCAAATTTATGTGAAATTATTGAAATGATATTTGCTATCATTTTTGTCCAAGGTTCATCCAGTTGTTTATGCAGTATGTCAATATTGATTCTACATAGTAAAATGTTTATAGCAGGGGCCCAGTGGCTAGTACATCTAACATCTCCAGTGCCAGCAGCAAGTGATTTCTGCCAAGGATTGGTGGCAGCATGCCAAGCCATCCAGTGCTCAGTTCATTTTTGCTATCCTATCTGCCTTTGTGCTATTGTGGGGTTTTTAAAATCACTTACGTTTCTCCTGAATATTTTTTCCTTTTACCTAACAGAGTATGCAAAAAAACCAGAGGCAGATAAAGTGTTTTTGAAGGCTATTTCTCAATGTAAAAAAAAAAAGATACATCTAGTAAAAATACCACTCAAGTTATTAGAGCTGTTATATGTGATTGGTGCTGTGTCATTTAGCAAAGTGTTGCTCAGTGGGTACAGCAGCTGGTATATATGATTTTCTATACCACCTGCAAAAATATCCCATACCATATAATCAACCACCTGGATAAAAAAGAAGGGTAGTGAGACACTGTTTATTATGTAGCAGCACCCATATTTTCCTTAAACTTGTGAGTACATAAACAGACTGATAGTACAGACATTTGTACAGATAAGGTTTGTTAAAGCTTTTCTGTTCAATAAAGCATCTACTGCCTGCTGTTCAGATAGTATTGAACAGATTTGCTTATTTCTAATGAAGGTGTTTGGGCAATTTTCTGGCACAAATGAAGTAAAATTATGCACTTTAAATGTTCATTAAAAAAAAAAAAAAGGCATTCAACCAGCCACCACCATTTTCCTGTAACAGATTGGAAACTACAAAACATACAAACGGAACCTCAGTGATAAATTGGTATCATTAGTACTGTTGGGATTACTCATTTGCTTAGAAAGATCCTGTCCAGTGGCAACATTTCAAACAACTGTTTTAACAACTTCTGATTAGCAAGCTGCCCTCTAACATGCACAAGAGATACCCCAGATCATCACTGCTCAGCCAGCTCCCTCCCCACAGTTCCCACTGCTATTACATTTGCAGTGGTCGCAGCGATTCGTTTCCATGAAGGTACAGCAGTTTAATCCTGCTGAAAATCTGGCACTTGATCTTCAGCATCTAATGCAAAACACCTTTTCACGGCCTAATAGCACTCTGACTGAGCCAGAAGTAGTTTTACTAAAGGCTTTGAAAGACACATTTTCTGGCTGCATGAGGATTTTATGTATCTGTGTTTCATTACGAAGCCAAACTTTAGTGCTGCATTACTGTCCAAATGAGGTTAAGGGGGACATGCAGGAAGTTCTTGGGTGATGTTAGTTATCTGAGATTTGCAAATATCTTGTAGCTTTTGTTTACATTTTTTTGCCTAAGTTCTCAGCATCCTTCACAGCTGATGTTTTGGAGGCAATATCATTTATTGAGCCAACAAAATAATGAAGTGTATTTGTAAGTAGACTAATTTTTCTTTCATTATTACTATGATTGTAGTTAGATTTGGTGTTGTTTTGCAAAAAATTTTTTATGTTATAATAACAACATTAATCTAACTAGAAATTTATATGAAAAAGTGTAGAAGGACAGGGACTTTTTGAACTTCAGGTCTCTAATTCATATCTGCTGAAGTAATAACTAACTTGGAATTTTTTTCCATCTGTTGGTTGTTTGAAGTTCTGCATAAAATGAGCAGAAAATCTAATTCTTGGTTCTGGTGGGCCAGTAAAATCATCATATGTGACACCAACTGATATTTTTCTCTTTAAAGGCAAAGACTGATAAAAAATTAAAAAAAAAAAAAGAGGAAAGATTGTCCTGCCAAGAACAGTCTGGTTGGAAGAGACAAGAAATAAACTCAGATAAAAAACAGGAATACAAAAATCATAAACTGAAATGAGGATAAAACTTTTGGTGGAGATAAAAAGCATTTTCAGGACTTTTAGCAGTATTCCATTAGAACAATATACTTTTACAGACTGCAAAACTTCTTGAACAGAAGACACGGAAAAATGCTAAACATAGATTTTCATGGAGAGGAAAAACATAAAAATACCTACTGTTACCCCACCCTTAGGAAAAATAATCTACTATTTAGAATAGTAACATTAATTTTGTTTGCCTGATTTGAAAGAGTTTAAAAGGTGTGTTTTTCTGAAAGTTCTTGTTTAACAGCTAGTGAAGAATAAAGCCCAGATAGTCACACATTTAATAACTTAGAACATGATCTGTCACAGCAGATCAACAAAGAGATAATAAAAATAGCAATAAAACAAAAACTAAAGAAAACCCCACCCTGATCAGTAAAACTGGCTTGGAACTAACCTTATATAGAATCACTGTATAGCTTCAAAGATAAGTTGATTTTTCAGGGTTGTCAACTCAATATCTTACCCCATTGAAAAAAAGTCTCTTCAGGAATTTAAAAAAATAAAAATAAAACAAAACGAATAGTGCTAAAACACTAATTAAGTCTGTTTTCAAATTATGTTAATGAAACTACAAAGAAAATGCAAATCTAGAAGTCTCCAGAAATTCCAACAGTTGTGGTGTAGCACCATGGCTGGTAGTCCCACAGCAATACTTCCACTGCCCCCAGGAGAATACCATATTAGTGGTTCACAAATGTGCATTAAATTAATCTGTTTGATCAGTAAGTGTTTGCAATTTTTTTGGCGAGCGGGGATTTATTTTGAACTCTATTCTGTGGGATTCAAAAATTGTGGAGTAATGCTGCCATTTGAGTCACAGAAGTAAAGTGAGCAAAACTCTGTCACCATTCGTAACACTAATATCATTCTTCAAGCCTCATGACATCAGCCAGCAAGATTCTCTTCATTTTAAGTAAGATATAAGTACACTTATAAGTAATGCTGTTTCAGCCCACTAGAAGTCTAAGAGGTCCCACTACAGCAGTATAACAGTCACAAGACTAGTGATGCAGCACTTTAGGAGCGCTTTGCCTGCCTAATCATATTATAAACATATTCATAGTAGTCCCATGAAAGTCCAAGACTGCTTTTGTAGTAGGGTACTTATGCAGTACAAATGAAGCTCACTTTGTCACTAAGGAGAGGCTTTTCAAAATTTTCTTTGGCACATGGGACTCCTGTGACTACAAGTTTTCCATTATGTTTTTCCATACACAAACACCAACCATATACTTTGTCAGATTGACCTTTCTTTGATATTAATTGAACAACAAAACAAACAAGAACAAAGGTGAGCATCTGCGAGAAACCATGAGAGTGTGTAAGTCTTTGCACTGTACTAAGCACAAGCAAAAATAAAACAGCAGCAATCTCTGAGTAGAAGGGGGACATTCTTTTCACGTAAAAATGAAGACAGAAGAATGGATAATTTCTTATGTACATTGTAAAGCCCTCCACTGAACTCACATTAATTTTAATTAATGCTATGATAACAGCTATGATAAACCAGACTTTACTCACTTATAGGCTCAAGACCTCAGCTTGTCTAAGGAAATCTGCTTGGAAGAGACAGAAAGAATCAATGGACTATGTATATCAGTCCTCTTCTCTTTGTCTCTTCATCCTTTTTATAAGTAACATAAAACTGGAATTCAAATGGTCCTGGGTGCAAGAAATACAGGAAAGCCTCCCCAGGATACTCAAAATATATGAGGATACTAAATGCTGAAATTTTGTTGATACAAGTCTCCTTCAAATATCCAGCTTCCAACTACTTTTAAAAAAGCTATTAATTACTTATTTAGGTACTTGACATTATGAAAAGGAGTCTCTTAGATTTTCAAGTGAGGTCTCTAAAACTCTAATTCTTTTTAAATCTACAGTGTGGTTAAAGCTTTCTTTGCCATTTGCAGAAGTAGTGGTTAGCTCTTCGATACTTCTCATGAGTCTTTTGCTAACTATAGGTTACATATTGTCCATTGGTTACTACCCTGAGCATCGATTCTTGTTGTATTTACTTTTCAATTCTAGGCCTATAAGCCATCAAATGTTTGCGCTCTTTTAAGTTTTTATTTTTTAATATCTGTAATACATATTTCTAAGTATATATTATATATGGTATGTGTGTATTACTAAGAATAACAATATGTACATAGAAGTTCATAAATGAGAATGAAATAGCTAATATAAAATATAAAGCCAACATAAGGTATTTCTAAGAGTTATGAATTTCAAAGCTTGAGCATAAATACTCACTTAAAACACAAAATTCTTTAAAGTATTCAAGTAAGGGATATTTTGGTCATTCTTTTCTTTTTACTTTGCTTCTTTTTTGCAAGCCTTTTATAGTAAGTGTCTGAATTCCATAAAATCAAGTATTTTTTCTTCACATCATGGTGCTAAGGAAGATAGGAGAGACACATTTCATTTTCTGCTCTGATTCTGTTTTATAATTTGAAGTAAACAAACCCTGGCCATTGTTTTCTTAACTTGTACTCCAGGATGAGAACCACTGTAGTTTTCAAATTCAGTAAGTGAAGTGGTGAAAATGGACATTTCTTTACATGGGAGTAATTGCAGATTCTTCACAGTAACTTCTACACTGGAGGTATAAAAGTCAGCGTTATTTTTTTTAAATGAGCATGTAATTAGTTCTTTTATGGTGTCTGTTTACCACAACATTCTTTTGTAGCAGTATGATGATTTCTTCTCAGGTACTAGAAATCTGAAGATGGAATAGGAAGGTAGAAGTTAGAATAATTTAGTTTTTGAGTGCTTTTTCAATGACTTCTCTTACATTCATATATCGCAATAAAATGTTTTTGGAATACTGAAAGGTTGTTGTCACATAATGATTCCTTTGAATATGCAGTAATGTGAAGTTATCCCACTGTGCATCCTTTCAGTACCTGAAAGTCTACTTGTGGGAGTGTCACATTGAGACAGGGTAAAGGTTGCAAAAATCATAGAAGTAACAAAAGGAAAAGGTGTAATGTACACTCCCCCCTTCCCTCACAATCGAGCTGCATTTCCTCTCTCCTCCATGTAGATTTTATACTAGCATGTTTTCCATTCCAAAAAAAAAGGATCACTGAAGTAATTATTTTTCCAATATTTCCTTTCAATCCCTCCAGATTAAAGGTCAGAAATATAACTGATGTAACGCATCAGAATTAATGCAAATGCAAACGAGATTGTGGTTCAGAAAGTGGATGCTTAAGGAAACAGTGTGGGAAAGATGCTGTCTATTCAGTGACTTTTCCTTAATGTACCAGCTGAGCTTTTGGAAGCCATCAGTTAGGGGCTCCCTGAGCTGAAGATAGCAGCAATGCAGAACCACAAATGTCTAATCCTCATTATTTTATCCAGTTTCTTTCTGAACTAGGTCTTCTTTCTTTCTTTTTGTTTATTCAGTCGGTCATTATAACTGCCCTTTGGGGATGTTGAGCCATTATGGCCCATTGGCAGAGATGACCCCCTTAGGCTGGGTGTAGTTATCATGGCTGAGTAGATTTGTGAAGACAAAGAAACACTACCCTGTGTGCAGGGTTTGCCTCTTTCCCTCATCTAACACCCTGCTTGCAGCCTGGGGTGTCAGGTGTGCCCGGGGCAGCTGTTGCAAATGACCCACCATTAACAGTTCATCAGGAATAATGCAGATGGGAGTAGAATACATAGTTTGGTTACACCCCACATTGTAACCCAGGACACATGGGAAGTGTTTGAAGGTGCAAGTTCTATTCAGACAGTTCAGCAACCTGCCTATTGTATTTCCTTGAAGTACTCTCAGAACCTCATTGAGGATTGCTTTGGAAGGAATTAATTTATTCATAACAAAAGGGAGAGACCAATAATCAAGTAACGTGCATGCAACATAGAAGATAAGGGTTTCTGTGTGCTGCAATGAAAAAAGGGGTCTAAATCATTTGGCTACATAGATGAACCCCGTTCTGTGTATCACTGGTTCCTTCTCAAAGCAAGATTAGAGTTGTGCACTACTCAAGAGGAATATATACCATGCATTTATACAGTAGGATAATGAAATCTTCTTTTTACATCTCTCTTTTTTTTCCTCATAGTTGCTAAAATTATGTTTGTCTCATCATCATGCTAATGGAGCAACAAGTATCTGTTGACAGGGGGTGCCAAAATCTCTTTCCTGGGTGCAGTAATACATCATCTGAGCCTATCAGTTTGTTGCACAGTCAGAATATAATTGCACATACCAATGTTGAGTATTGCTAGTGTTTTATTGCCCATTTACTTTCTACTTGTGTTTTAGAGATAGTTGTGGCAAATACTATTTATTTTGAAAATTGAATACCACACCACTTTTAAATCATGTAATAATCCGCAGCATGATTACTCCTATTGCTTCAAGAGCCTTTGGTGACTAGCCTTTTCAAAAAGTTTTGGTAATTCAAGTGATTGAATTGATTGAAATATATTTTGACTGTGATGATTCAGTGGCTTTTGTAGATCAAAAGTCTGAGGTTATGAGATAAACTCTATCTGCTTCACAGAGGATCTCTGGAAGACAATGGCAGTATGAGAAGCCCAAACAATTCCTTGCTGAGCTGATCCCATTCCCACTGCTGTGTCCATCAGATCATCAAAGACCTATCTTCACAAGCCCTGAGGAGCATAGGACAGGCAGAACATGAATTACAGACCTCCAAGGAGTGAATATCTTGGGCTGTCCCAGAACATCCATCAGATCCAGGCATAAACCCCATAAAAATGCATCACCTGGAACAGTTCCCCAGATCACCTTCCAGAGTAATTGTTGCCTAGCGGTGGGACACGTTATGGAATGCAGTGGAAGAGCATTTCAGGATTATGCAGGTTCTATTACAGTTAGCTGAAGGGAGAAACCAAAGGTAGGAAATGTAGCGGTCAGTGAGCCTATGGTACAAGAGACAAAGACAGTCCACTGGTGGGACAGTCCCTAGTACCAAAAGATCCTCCCCAGTTTAGGGTGACAGAAAAGGCTTCCCCCAGGCTGCCCTGCTTTGCTATGTTAATGTACCCCAGTTCTGCTTCCCTGGTTGGCCGTTGGCCTCTCCTCCTCTTTGTTACCTCATATGTCCCTGCCCTAGAAGGTTCTCCACTCCAGGTTCCCCCCATTGGCCCTTGCCCCATCGCCATTCCCCCAGAGTTTCCCCACTGGTTCCCATACCCTAGTCCCACCTGTGTACCGCCCCCGTGCCCTCAGATCATTGGTTCCTGATGCTCGATCCGCTCCCGTACTTAAACCCAGACCCCCCATTGTTCCTTGTCCTTGTCCCTGGAACCCTTCACGAGCGTGGCTGCAATAAACCTCTCCCATGGAATTCTATACGGAGAGCCTTCCTGCCTCTTTGCCGTTGGACCATTTTAAGGAACTATCCGTGTGTGTGTGCGTGTACACGTGTGAGTGTGTGGTGGTCCTGCTGAGCAGCTTCGCTAAGGAGACCTTTTAGGAAGGTGGCGGCACATCGCGCTCCAGCACCGCCAAGCCACAGCGGATGGTTCACGAAAGAAAAAAAGAGTGGCTTAGGTGAAGTGATTTCAGGAGGAAAGAGAGAACTAAGAGGATAGAAAGGGCCAGTTTTATGTTAATAGTCTATTAAATAGTCAGTACACTTGTCTGGATATGCCCAGAGATTTGAAATCACTGGTATAAGTGAAAAGTGTTGGGATGAGTGCTGTGACTGGAGTGCCCTGTTGGATGGTTACAGGCTCTTCAGGAGTGATAGGCAGGGCAGAAGAAGCCAAGGGGTGGCACTGTGTGGGATAGAAGGGTTAGAATGTATGGAGCTTACAGTTGGCAATGACACAGCTGAAAGCCTCTAGGTGAGAATCAAGGGGCAAACAAATAATGCATTCAGCTGGATAAACACATCATGTGGTGGGTGAACAACTGGTTCACAGGTCAGGCACAAAGGGTTACAGGAAATGGGGTGACATCAGACCAGTGACCTGTCACTGGTGAGGTTCCACAGGGCTCCACCCTCAGGACTGTGCTCTTCAATATCTTCATAAATGACTTGGACAGAGGACTGGAAGGGACACTAAGACAGTTCAGAGATGATACAAAATTGGGAGGAGCTGTTGACTGCCTTGAAGGCAGGGAGACCCTGCAGAGAGACCTCAGCAAATCAGAGGACTGGCCAATAACCAACCATATGAAGTTCAACAAGGGAAAATGCTGGATCCTGCACCTGGGATGAGACAACCCTGGATGTACGGACAGACCAGTGAATGAGATGCTGGAAAGCAGCACCACGGAAAGGGACCTGAGGGTCCTGCTCAATGGCAAGTTGAACATGAGTCAGCAGTGCCCTGGCAGCCAGGAGGGCCAACCCTGTCCTGGGTGCATCAGGCACAGCATCACCAGCCGGGCAAGGGAGAGGATTGTCCCTCTCTGCTCTGCACTGGGGCAGCCTCACCTTGAATATTATGTACAGTTTTGGGCACCACAATATGAGAAAGATATACGGCTATTAGAGAGGGTCCAAAGGAGGGCAACATTGCAGTTTGAATGTCCTCATGAGAGGAAGTGGAGGGCCACACACTGATCTTTTTTGTGCTGACCAGTGATAGGACCTGAGGGAATGACCTGAGGTTGTGTCAGGGGATGTTTAGCTTGATTATTAGGAAAAGGTTCAGAGGGTGGTTGGGCACTGGAACAGGCTCTCCAGGGAAGTGGTCACACCACAAAGCCTGACAGAGCTCAAGAAGCATTTGGACAATACACTTGGGCACACAGTGTGACTCTTGGGGATGGTGCTGTGCAGGTGTGGGAGTTGGACTCCATGATCCCTGTGGATCCCTTCCAACTCAGCTTATTCTGTGCTTCTGTGATTTGTCTGAGCAGCACAGTCTGTTTTATCATCTAATTGCATTTCTTTCTAACTCTTTCCTGTGTTAGAGGGGCTCTCTGTTCTGGATCAGACCACATGTTGGAGGGCTTGTGTGTCCATAGTGGCAACAACTGTGTTTATCTGTCTATCTATCTATCTATCTATCTATCTATCTATCTATCTCTATCCATCTATCTATCTATCTATCTATCTATCTATCTCTATACCTATATCTATATAATTTATATCAATATCTATCTGTATGTGTGTGTTCCTGATGGGATTACATCATCAGCCTTGCTACTGGTTGAATCTGGGAGCAGGGAGCAGCAACAGTCTTGACTCTCTTGTATTGTTGCATACAGCATGATATGTTTTGCTGCAACAATAAAGTACTGTAAATGCAATTTTTTTTCCAGCTTACTAGTGAAAGAAAGAGTAAAATGAAACAAAAAATTTTAATGCTAGATTTGTCCTGAATCACCATCACTCTTTTCTGCTGGAGTCATTTAGTTCTCTGCAAAATAAAAGAAAAGGCTATCACATGGAGCTAGCGGCATTGCTATCTTTTCAGTCACAAATGACTACTTAAGGTGCACCACAAACAGATTTTCAAGAACGTTCACTAAATGTGCAAGCATAATGAAACTTCATTTAGCTAAATAGGGTAAATTTCCCTACTCATTCTTGGGACTATATTTGGATGAAACCTTTCAGTGTGGTGTAATTTTTGTAGCAAAGCTAGAGCATAGCACTAATTCAAAGAACCAATATTCTGCTGGACTACTCTGATTCAGAGTCCTTTACTTGACACATGGGACGATGCTCTGCGCCCATTGTGCTCCATGCACCGGATTTGGTAACTGTCAGCTCACTGAGTGTAAGCTCTTTCCTTCACTGTCTGGGGAGCTGCCTATGATAAGTTTTAAATGCACAAAACATTTCTCTAATATAGTAAGGGACTAGCTCCAGTGTCCTGACTAGCCATTATCTTTCTCATTAAAATAATTATTGCGTCCAGTGTTGAATGTGAACTATTGTGTACTATGACTGTGCATTTGTCTACAAAGTCATTGCGCTCTTGGAAGCTATTGTGGCTCATTTCTATAGGAAACCTTCTTATTATCTTGACTGTGAAGGGGAGTGGGGAAGGAGGGAATTCTGCCTTTCCCATATTCTGCATTTATTAAACATCATCTAAAAGAAAACATTTTAAACACGTAAAAGCTTTTACATGCACTCTGCATCCAAGGGAACACATTTATTTTTTCTGCTACTTTAGCAGTATGTATGTGGTGATACTATTCAAAAAAAATAGGTCAGGACCATTTTCAGCCTTCATGAAGACAGAACCATTTCACAACATGCTGGGAAAAGTAGTGGCCTTGTATTTTCTTGCAATCCTTAACTACAAAAAGGTGTCCATGTATTTAGAAATCTCCAAACTGCATTATTTCCTAGAAATGTCAGGAGTGACTGGAGATACTTCAGATTGCTTTACTATCTCTCAGCTAGTACAAAGTCAGCACCATAAAACCCTTTTTATAAAAAGGATTTTCTTATATATTGTACCGCGTTGGTTAAATTAAATGACCATGGCCATCACTTACACTAATCACACTAATCTGTCTTCTGAATTTTTTTTTAATTTTTGGATGAAAATCAAAATTTTCAGGCTAAACATCTGTGCATATCCTCCAGTTACAGATAAGTAAATTATTTGTACTTAATAACAAGATCTCCAACTTTTCCTTCCTTCACATCCTCAAAATTCCAGCTTAGGCTATTTTGTTTATCAGCTGCTCATATGTATCCATAATTATTTCAGTTACCCTCTGTTCTGGGAAATCTGTTTCAGTAGTTCACTAACTTCATTGTAAAAAAAATTTCCTTGTATCCAGTCTGAATATACTTTACCTTTGGTCCCTGTCCTATCATGACAGCTACTAAAGTTTGTCCCCATCTTTCTAATAAGCCCCCTTTAAATTCTGAAAGACTACAATGAGATCTCCCCAGAGCCTTCTATTCTCCAGGCTAAAAAAACCCCAACTCTCTCAGTCTTTTGTCATAGGAGACATATTCCATCCCTCCAATCATCTTCGTGGTCCTCCTCTGGACCCATTCCAACAGGTTCAGGTCTTTCCTGTGGTGAGGACTCCAGAGCTAGATCCAGTACTCCAGTTTGGGTCTCAAAAGTGCATAGTAGAAGGACAGAATTAGCTCCCTCAACATGTGGGCCATGCTTCTTTTGATGCAGCCCAGGATAAGACTGGCTTTCTGGGCTGCAAGTGCACATTGCTGGCTCATGTCCAGTCTCTCACCCGCTAGTACCCCCAAGTACTACAGGGCTTCTATCAATCCCTTAATTACCTAGTCTATATGGATACTGGGGCTTGTCCTGACCAAGGTGCAGGACCTTGCACTTGGCCTTCTTGAACCTTACGATGTTTGCACAGGCCCATTTCTTGAGCTTATCTACATGCCTCTGGACGGCATCCCATCTCTCGGGCATGTTAACTGCACCATTCAGCTTGGTGTGTTCTGCAAACTCTCTCAGGGTGCACCTGATCCCTCTGTCTGTGTCATTGTTGAAGACATTAAATAGTAGTGGTCCCAGTGCAGATGCCTGATGGACACCATGCATCACTGACCTTCATCCGGACACTGAGCAATTGATCACCTTCATTTCAGGTACCTCATTCCTCTGAATTTTTACTTCTGAACAGAGGATGTTGAGAGAAAAATAAATGCAAATATCCAGTTTGGGATTGAGTCTAACAGTAATGCTATTAGTGTCACAGAGAAACATACCCAGCTAATGATATTTGCATGAATGTCAAAAGGCCACAGGACACCCACTGCCTAATTAGCAGAAATAGAGGTTATAATGACCTGATCTAGGTTTCACTGCCCACTTCAAAGGTATTTTCATTTTGCAAGCTCAGTATTTAGGCATTTATAATTAAAAGGATCAAAGACAAATCAAGAGGAAAATAAGGAAAAACTATTTATACATCTAAAAAGAGTATAACAATGCATGGTTATTTATTAATAAATATCAGTGACTTGTAAGACAAAAAACAAACTAACCTGCACACATATAATGACAGTTAGAATATGGATTTAGCTAAGATTATTTTCTCACTTCATTATTGGTGTGTCTTGCCAAATTTACATTGGACACAGGACACCCAAACACTAGATGAAAAATTTGGCATTAATTTTTAAAATTATTTCATGTGAAATGTAAACAAGTAATTTTTGTTATACACAATATATATGTGAACATACATATATATCTAACTGTAAAATACACTTCAAATAATTTTGTTAATTAGTTCGCTGGATTGTTTGATTGAAAAAGGCTTCAGAGATTGGTTGATCCAACCTCCTGCACTGAGGCAGGCTCAAAGACACCTGTAAAGATTTTCATGTATATTATTAAATAAAAATCAATATAAATCCATTTCAAATTAAATCAGAAATTATGACAGCAAATATTTTATTGCCTAACTGAACAACAAATTGCCAGAGTGATTTAAATTAAGAAAAGAAGTACTTCCCCAATCTGTTAAGATGATGGAATACTGACTAAGTATTTAGAAAATATGTGTAGGGGTATTTTGCTAAGTTTTAAGAGCAATTCCTTTCCTCAAATGAAGAAAATATTTCCTTCTCTGTAAATTTCATGATAAACCGATTAGAAGTTAAAGAGACAGGAATGCTTTTCCCCCCCATCTATTCTATGAGGGAAAAATAAACAGGCTGTACAAGATGAAGGAGAGGTATTATATGCTGACTGGTGGAAATCAATCAGCCTTTGAAACACAGAAAATACATTGTCTTGCCTAATAAAACTCAGGCAAAATTAATAAAATATTTTTTATTCTTATTTCTTGAGCACAATTTTGAGTTTTACTTAAGTTAGGGAAACCATCAAAAATGGTATTTTAAATGTTTAATTTATTTTTACTTTCATTCAAATTTAGTAGCTGGAATTTTTAAGTGAATTAAACTTTGCCAACATTTCCCAGTGCATTAAAAAAAAAACAAACTAGAAAATGGAATAAATATTTGTGGAGTGATGCAACTACCTAAATGTGAATTGGCAAGATATATATTCCTGTGTAACAAGTAGGAATGTACTAGCCTAACCTTCAGTAGGACAATCATTAAGACATATGAGGCTGACTTTTCTTGCCCAACTTAGACATTTAAAGTTAACAGAGAGCCACCAGCCCTTCTGAGAGTCTGTTCTCTGTGAGAAATTCTCTTTCTCTATGCTGAGTCTGTGTGAAGGGGTTGGATTCACAGAAGTTACTCTTTTAAATGTGTAAGGCAATTGAGAAGATTCCTACCTACATTTAGTTATTGATATTGCAGGGTTTGAGGCTTGTAGATTTAGAGAGCATTAAAAGTCATAGGCAAGTCTAATTCCCTGATGAAAATCGAGAGCGGACATGAAGTTGCTTTGTATTTGCCCTTCCAGTTCTCGAAAAGTAATTTTCAGAGCTCTTCCATCCTCTTGTGGTGGGATAATAAAATGGACTCATGACTTCTCTTCCTCTCCCTCTTAACATCTATAGCTTATCTCACCCTCAAATGCTGCTTGTGGACAGGGTTTTCATTTGGGTTTTGGTTCCTTTTTTAAAGTGTTATTCTCTGCAGTAAAAACGAAAAATCTTATTGGCACAGCAACTGAAAGGATCTTTTCTTATCATTCCTCGATGTAACTGGTCCTTTGATTAATCAAAGCCACAGAAAAATAAGACTTTCCTCATCTGTAAAACTGTCATGACACCTGAGCCAAAATTTGACTGTCGTTTGACCCAAGCTGGTATTAACATATATAGTGTAGAGGAGAAAAAGCAGACACGAGCAAGAGTTAATTCTGGAAACCTATAGCTCCTATAATATGTCATACTAACACATATAGCACATTTGCACACTTGAGTGGACACTTTCTGGTGGTTGACAGAATCTAACACCGTTTTTTCTTTGTCTGATTCATTGCTATTAGACTGGTGAGTTCATGTGACTTTGTGAACACCCATAAATCCTCAATATTTTTTTGCTCCTTCTAGAAAATTCTTATTTATTTGCTATAATTTTTAGTTAGTCTTGTCATTAACACCATTTGTAAAAAAAGACTATCTAATGAAATAAAGACAACTAGTTTTCATTGCTATTTAGTCATAGTTAAAAGCGTAGAAATTTAAAAAAAAGGAAGACTGAGGGTCTTTCTTCAGAGGACAGATTTCTATGATCCTTTCTTGTATTACTACTTGAACGTGGTTGAGTAGCCTCATTGAAACTATTTAGAATATTCAAGTAGTTTCTGGTGCAAGATCAGGACTCTAGCCAAACTCTTCTATGTATATCTGTTCAGTCCAAGGAGTGACTCTCTCCTTGAGCAAAGTCTAAGGTAGATTCTCAAAATTTGGTGCCAGAACTGTGGATAAAGGCTAGGAAGATTCCCTCAACTGAAAATAAAATGTATATTATTAGTGTGACATGGCAGCTAGAAACATAATAAGAAAAGTTTCACAAAAATTATATAGAATTTTAGACAGAAAAACATTCTTTCTTTCCCCCCTTTTTTTTTACACTGGTCTGTAAAATTTAACAGAAAATAAGATCCTCATTATGGATTGTGCTGCTCATCAAATAATCCAGTAGATAAACCAGTGTTTCTACTGATCTGTATGAAATAATTATACAAAGAAAAGTTTATTTGTAATTTTATATACACTTTTCCTATTATTTATGGAGCAGCAAAAGAAATAATCATGCTTACTCCTATGAATGGCAAATACTGTTTCATAATCAAGGACTTGTTCCTAAACTCTTGATGGAAATTGACTTTAAAAGTGAATGCAACCTCTTCCTAAGAATGTTTATAAGTGCTTGTAATTCAGCTTAGAATTCTTCTTTCTTTTTTTTTTCCCCATCGTTTTTTAAACAATAAAAAAATAGTATTGAAAGGAGAATGTTAACATCATTTGCCATTAGTAAGAAGTGTAACTTCATTAAAGCAGAAGGCCATATAATCCCTATAGGAGCTCTCTGCAGGAAATACTTTATTCTTACTTAGCATATCTGTGAATTCTATCAGCATTAGTGTCTTTCACAATGTTTGTTTCTCCTGAATATTTATGAAGGACTGTCCAGTGACCTGCTTAGAATCTCCAGGTTTGTTCTGCCTTAACAATCTCTCAAGTAGAATGCAATCAGAAGACTCATTCTCCCTCAACAGAAGCGATCAATATGGCACAGGCCAAGGAAATGTCTGCAGAAAAGAGATTTCTATCAATGAAATGGAAGAAAGAAAACAAAATACAGGATTGGACTATAACTCACCAAAAAAAAAGTCCTAATACCTAAGTCATGATAGTTTCTTCTTTGTTCATCTTTGTGTAATCACATCACTATATTATAATGTTCACCACAAAAACTCTCCACAGAAAAAAAGAGGTAGTTCTTTTTGTAATAAATTTGGAGAGGTTTTGAGATCAGAGAAACAGTGTTCCTTCATGAATTATAGATAAATTTTAATTAATAACAAAAGTTTGGATTAATTTAACTAGGAGCAGAAGGTTTGATTTTTAAGCTGTTTTTGGCATATTTAAATTTAATATTATTGCAACTCTTCATTAAACTTAAGTATTCAGTCACTATTAAGCTCTGGGTTTTGTTATCCTCCTGAAAATTATGTCCCAAATTCCCAAATATATAAATGTCACAGGCGCAGTGCTTGAGAATGTTGACGTAGCACTAAGCTACATGTAACATTCTTGATATAACTCTATCATTTCATTGACTTTATAACCTCTCACCCCCAGTAGATTAATTCCCTTGTAATTATTAGCATCTAAACCTTACCAGTTTTCCTCCTTTTAATTCTTCTGGAAGATTCTACACCCATGTTTGATTGCATTTTTTTGTTGTTGTTTACTTTAACTGTCATGATGAAGAGCTATCCCCAGTGTTATATACAGATACTCCCTAGATATGTTCACATTATGTAACAGATTACTTTTTCTTCATTTTCACAGAATCACAGAATAGGAATCAGATGGCCCACTGTGGTCCTTCTAACCTTTGTACTCAGGCAGGGTCATCCTAGAGCACCTTTCACAGGATTGCATCCAGATAGTTCTTGAATATCTCCAGTGAGGGAGACTCCAAAACCTCACTGGTTCCAGTGTGTGGTCCCTTTCACAAAAAGTTCTTCTTCGTGTTCAGGTGGAACTTCATGTGCATCAGTTTCTGCCCATTGCCTCTTGTTCTATTGGTTGACACCACTCAGAAGAGCCTGGCTCCATCCTCTTGACACCCTCCCTTCAAGTAATTACAGACAATGAGGTCCCCACTCAGTTGTTGATGCTGCTGGCCCGTTGTGGCTGGAGGCCACTGTGTCCTCTTGGAAAGCGTCCAGATGAGGCTGCTTTGGCTGGCACCACACTGGCACTCAGCCTCCGCCCAACAGAAGCCATGTGCACGTACGCCACCGGATAGCTGTTGAGTGTGTCACCAAGAATAAAGAGGCGGGAGGGGTCCTTCACATAGAGTTCCATGAGACTCTATTGCCGAGCCCGTGAAGGGTTCCAGGGGCAAAGGAACAAGAATACAGGAGGGTCCAGGGTATAAGTATGAAGGCAACAAGGGGCGGGGAGAGCATCAGAGACCAATGGTTTGAGGGCACTGGAGCAGTACATAGGTGGGGCCAGGGTACAGGAGCTAATGAAGAAACGCGGATGGAGGAGCCAAGGGCCAAGGGCTAATGCGAAAGTGGGGAAGGGAAAACATTCTAGGACATGAACTTATTAGGGGTACAGGGGGTGGAGAGTTAGCAAACCAATCGGGGTAACAGAACTGGGGTGTATTAACATAAAGTGACAGAGCACCTTGGGAGGGGGTCTTTCGGTCACGCTGCCTCAAGGCTTACCCAAGGGGGTTGATTCAAAATTTGGGGCTGTCTCACCACCCCTGGGCCCCCCAGCCCACAGGCCACCCCCACCATGGGGGCAGCCACCGCAACAAGTTGTCTCTTCTCAAGTCTGAACAGGGTCAGCTTTCTCAGCCTTTCCTTGCAAGAGGGGTTCTACCGACCCTTGATCAACATTGTAGCTCTCCACCGGACCTGCTCCAGGAGCTCCATGTCTCTCTTTTACTGAGGAGCCCAGAAATGGACACAGCATGCTAGACATGGCCTCACCAGGGCTGAGTAGAAGAACAGGATCACCTCCCTCAACCTGCTGGCAATGCTCTTCCTAATATAACCAAGGATACCACTGGCCTCCTTGGTCTCCAGGTCACACTGCTGACTCATGGACAGCTCATTGTCCACCAGGACCCCCAGATCCTTCTTTGCAGAGTTACTGTCCAGCAGGTCCCAGGTGCAGGACCCTGCACCTTTGCTGAATTTCGGACAGTTCCTCTCTGCCCATCTCTCCAGCCTGTCAGTATCCCTCTGAAGGGCTGCACAGCTCTCTGGGTCACTCGTCCCAGCTTTGTGCCACCTGTGAACTTGCTGAGGGGGCATCTGTCCCTTCATCCAAGCCATTGATGGGTAAGTTAAACAAGAATGGGCCCAGTATTGAACCTTGGGGGACAGCACTAATGACAAGCCACCAACTAAACCCTGTGCCACTGATAATGACCCTCTGGGATCTGCTGTTCAGCCAGGTCTCGATCCACCTCACTGTCCACTCATCCAGTCCGCACTTTCTATGAGGGTGTTGTGAGGGGTAGTGTTGAAAGCCTTGCTGAAGACACATATGTAATAAAACACATATACATAATATTGAAGACAATATTCACTGCTCTTCTCTCATCCATCCACGTAGTTGTTTCATCTGAAACAACTGAAGGTAATCAGTTTGATCAAGAATGATTTAACTTTAGTGAATCCATGCTGACTACCCTGATCTGCTTCCTGTCTTCCATGTGGATAGAGATGGCCTCCAGAATGAGGCTCTTCATCACCTTTCCAGGGAATGAGGTGAGGCTGACTTGCTGGTAGTTCCCTGGGTCCTCCTTCTCACCGTTTTTGAAGACCGGAGTGAAATTTGCTTTCTTTCAGTCCTCAGGCATGTCCCCTGATCCCCATGACCTCTCAAAGATGATCGTGAAAGGCCTCGTTATATGTCTGCCAGATCTCTCAGTATTAATGGATGCATCCCGTCAAGGTCCATTTTGCAAATGCACTCTCAGGAAAATAAAACTAAATCTTCCAGGAAATATTTTGTCCTGTGCAGAATAGCTAGCAGCACCTTGGCCCACAGGCTATCACTTCTGGAAACTAAAAGCCACTGCTGAAAAACTTTTATGGTACACGTCTAATGTTACCTGTATGAGCAGGAAACATAAACCAAATTTAGGATATCATAGAGTAAAGATACATTTAATAAGAAAAATCAGGAGACAGACAATTTTATTGAAAACAAATATATTCTTTTAAGTTTCCCAGAAGAGAATAACAATCAAGTAAAAGTATATTACTTCTTGTTTATAATCCCACCCCATTTTGACTTCAATTTAGTCCACATTTCTTTTGCTTTCTAATTTTTTTTTGGTGGATGAAATTATTTTTTAAGGTGAAAAATAGATGTGGATAGAGAGTGAATATTATTATATAAATTGTTATGAAAAACCTTTCAAGTCAATAAAAATTTGAAAAACCATCACATTAAGTTATAAAATCATAAGGCTAAAACAATAGGTTTTTTTTACCTAAAGCTGGAGAATGCTATTAGATTTCAAAACAAATATACATAGGTGTGTGCAGGTTAAAAAACCATGGGAAAATTAGCAAATGCATGAGGGTGAGAAGTTTGCCAGAGAACTCTGGATAACGAAGAAATCTCCAAGTGAGAGATTGCTGACATTGAAGTGCTTTTCTGCTATTTGACTTTTGCTTTATTCAGAGACACTCAAGCTTGTTGTTCTTTTTAAATAAACACAGTTTTGACAGAAATAACTTGGCATTATCTTGTTATTCTCCTGAGTATATTAGTTGGTTATTTTTCCTTACACATTTGAACAAAAGTTCTTTTCTGGAGACAGAGCCTGCACAGAGCCTCCTATAATGAAATTTTAATATAATAAAATTGAGTTTTTGGATTGATATAAATTAACAAAATAAACCAGTTCTGATTTATTTGGAATGAAAAGAATCATATACCACTTCAAGATAATGAAATAACCCCCCCTGGTTCTTCATGACTACATGTGGTAAGACCTTTGTTTTCTGTAACACCTAAGAGACTTAACATGTAGTTTCAAAATTGGCTCGAGTTTTGGTCTGTCCTACTGCTCCACCCAAAAAGTTTGTGTAATGGAGGGAAGCTCTGCTATTCTTTCTATCTCATCCAGGTCATAGGTGTCTGTTGGTTTCCATTTGACAGCTCTAGCTATCCATTATCTGACTCAGCTCAATTTCTAGAACACCTACAAGGGGAAGAAGTATGTGTGAGAAGGTGGCGGGGGTGAAGGAAGACAAAGTTTTTCACCATCATCCTGCAATTATGAAGACTTACATTATTTAGGAAACACTACCTAATATGGCTTTGAGATTGAGAATTTTATGACTAGGAATATAAATATTGATCTTTACTTCTGTAAGTAGGCATCTAAATAAAGAGACTACTTTCAAAACCAGAACAGAAAGTCCAGTCACTAATTAAACTCTACAGAAGATTCCCTATGGGAGCCTTGTAAAACATTTTGAAAATTGATCCAGCTGTTTAATTTTCCTTCAGTTTTGAGCAATATGCCTAATACAAGTCATCCTGACAAAATGCTGCAATACTAGTTGAGTACTGACTCACAGGGAAATTTGATATACAGAAGATGATCGACATTACTTCCTACAGTAGCTTTTTTTTCCTTTTGTTTCCTATTTCTTTTTTCTTTTAAGTTTTTCATCTAGGTGACAAAGCTTTCATACTGTTTAGCTTGTAAAAGCCAACAAGAGCACAGACCAAAGGTTATATGGCTGCACTTCATACAAATCTTGCAGACTTTTGGTGATGCTACAGCCAACCAGCCATTCTAACAGACGTCCATAATGGTCTTTACCTCTTGGAGAAGCAGCATACTGATTGAAACAAAATTATTCAGGTTTATGAGGAAGGATAGTATCACATGGTTGAGTGAATCCCAAACATTGATAATACATAAAATTTATGTAATTTTGGACTACTATATTTCCTGGCTGCAAATACTGATGAGATGTTATCATTTCAAGTGACTGGTATATTCTAGCTTGTTTACAAGGAGGCATCTAGTTAGGAAAAATATCAGCTTTGTAGCTTCTAGTTACAATTTTAAATACTGTTCTTTCAGAACTTTTGGTAATAGTGACATGGTGAAGAGAAGGATGTCAAGAAAATGGTAATGCTTTCTTCTTTTTAGGTAACAAGTAAAAGATTTTGGGGAGAAACTCTCTACAAATGAAATCTTGCCTTCTCTAGACCCCAAGCAATTGCAAATAGGATTCTCTTTCTTAAATCCTCTTGTCATAATGGAGACTAAATTAATTTTTTGAAGAAGATGAGCTTTCTCTGTTTATCCATCAGTGTAGTAGATAACATTTTCTTCCAGATTGTGAGAATCTTGAACTCAGCTGCTTTTCAGCCTGGTGATGGTTTACATTGTTCTCATCGGTTGTGAATATGCCATTTTCTTCAGAGGATTTTTTAATATATTGTGAAAAGTAAGAATGCACAACTTAACCTATTTATATTAATTCTAAAACAATTCCATATTATTTCAAATAAGTGCATAGAAGTAGATACTATATTTAGGAAGGCAGAGATGAACGCTGCTGGATGGTAATTGTAAAAGAACAGAGGAAGGATTCAAACATAGGCAGTATCTACTAAATAGGTTATAGAAATTACATTTATTTTCTACCTAGTGATTGTACTAATAAAATTATTGACATTTTTAAAGGAGGACCTGTGAGAATCGCTTTTGGTTTTTGGGTTTTTTTTGAGACCTTAACCTGTTGACCAAGGTGTATTCTCAGGCAGTTCTGCTGGAAACTTCTGTTTGAAACTGAGGCTGAGATGGCTGTTTCAGCTATTATGGCAACACAGACACTGAATCCTGATATGTTTTAAGAACTCTCAGATTATCTATTATACTGAGCTGTTGAGGTGCTACGTGGTTTGGGTATACAGCAGACAAGGACCTATCTAGTAGGAAGGTTATGGGGAAAACTTCAGTAAAAAAAACACTTGGTCATCTAAAGTTTTGATAAAATTTTTAATTTAGTTTCATAAATATTTTCTTGGCCTTCTCTAAAATGTGTTGAAGAATTAGTAGGCATCTCTTGTTAAATTAGTATGTGGAAAATGCATATCTTCAATAGCTGATATTAGAAATAAAGAGGCTATGTTTTAGAATTATTTGATTTCAGAATATAAATAAAACTCATAAGGGAATGGCATTGTTTACTTACCTTAAAAGTGACTAATATGATACATAAATAAATAATCTTTATCACAAATATCACAAGTCATATTTTGTGCAGCATTAGGAAAAACTTTAAGTATTAACAGTTAAATAATAATGTGAGAAATAGACAATATGGAAGAATGTTATATAGATTAAATATTAAGATAGTGTTTCAAATTGTACCTTACACCTGAGCTGGGACTTGCCACTTAAGACATTTTACATCAGAAATACACTCCTATTTCATGATTTCTCATCAATTTTGTACTAAGGCATGAAGTGCTCCACTTAATACCACAGCTTGCACAAATAAACATGTTTGATTTTGATGAATCCTGAGCTTGCTTTTTGATGAATACTATTGAGACAGCTCATTAAAAACTAGGCTTTTTTTTTTTTTTTTTTCACTTTGGTCACATTACTATCTAGAACAAAGTCAGACTGCTTTGCAAGAATAAAAAAGTTATATAATGACTTGGATTTCACCTCTGCTTATTAAAACAACATCAGAGCCATGTGCTGCATTTTCTAAGAGAAGGATTGATATAGTCATGACAGTCAATGCTGTTTAACACATATTGTCAGAAGTTTCACTATATGCTTTTCTGTTAGCAGGGGGAGCTTTGGACTATGAATAATTTCTGTATGCAAAGCAGGGTTTGAATTGCCAGTATCAACTGCAAACCACGAGGTTTGGGATCAAGAGAAGCAGTGTAGCCATGGACATGGTGCTATGCCTAAACTCACAAACCCTGCAGCTCAGTACAAGTGATGAGGCTACATGGAGCTCTGCACCAGTGTGGCTCTACCAGTTTCACTAAGAAATGCTCTTAAACCTTGCATGAATAGTTTTGCTGCATTACATTGTTTGTATGCCCTGCATTCACAGTTTTTTAAAACAAAGGGTTTGATGAACAAAGTTTGTAATTTTTTATCCTCTTTCTTATTGCAAATATCATCTGAAATTTCTAAGTATCTGTTAAAAGCTTTTATTGTCTGGCTGTATTAATTCTTTATGTCTCAGAGTCTTTCTTTAGTAGGGTTTAATGGAAAAGGCCTAGGCAGTAGACCAACATAGTTCCTTCCATTTAGTGTGTAACTGAGTCAGAGACTGTGAGTGGCTTGTTTGAAAGCTGTGATAAAAGTGGAAACAATGCCACACTCTTTATCTTAGTTGCTATGTCACAGAGTTTCTGAAGGAAAAAAAGGTAGTGATCGATGTATCAATAAAACTGTTCCTAAAATGGACAGCTCCTGACTTCTCTCTTTTCTGGGCATATTTTATCCATAAATAAAAGTTAATTATGTCACTTCAATACATTATTTCTGGTGACTATCACAAGTTAGGAAACATGGTAAATGGAAAGACCAAGAGATATGTGTATCTCTTGATGGGAACTTCTCAGGCCTGAAGATTATTTTGCTGTGGTCAGAAGTCAGTTTTCCTAACGATAGGACACTACTTCCTTTTCAGTAAAATTTTGAGACTTTTTTCCTCCTTTATAAAAACTCCAGAAATTAATTAAAAAAATTCAAAACCTTTCAGTTTTTAACTGTTACACCTTTGCTGGTGCTAATTCTGATAGCTAGTGTAGAACAGAGCACTGAAATAGCTTTGGAGCTTATTTACTTAATTAAAAACCAGATGTTATTCCACCAAAAAGGTAAGTGAAAGAACCATCTTTACCTCTAACTAACCACACTCAAGGAAAGAAAGAATCAATCCCACGATGCCATGTTAAAACAGCTGTAAAATTATTGAATAATAGTTGGTTGTATTTTACAAGTCTAAATATCTACGTGAAAATTTGTATACATTGCTTAATTTGGATATTCTGTTTTCTTTGAAAGGTTGAATACAGTGATGACTGCTGGGTTATTATCTTGGTTTTCAATATGTGACATGACAAGAACCACAGAAGGTTGAAACATAAAGTGGTACTGTTGGTTCAATTTTGACACTACTGAAAAAATAAATTCTTCAGTGGAACATTCGTTCACAGACATTGCTATAACTGTGAAGCTTATGTTGGTGTGATTATATATCTTGTATCACTACAATGTCTAAGGAATTTGATCACCAAACACTTAAGAACTGAAAGCTACCCTCAGATGATGAATGCTTTTTAAGAATATAGCTCAATATAGATAGGTATTGAAGTACCCAACCCAGTTCATGGAGAGTTATAAAAGCACCTGGGGATGTAGGACAAGAAGGTGAGAATAGGACTTATACTAGATTGTGGCTCAGCTCCAAATATTTAACAAGCAAGTAGGTTTTTGAGAAAACCAAATATTAACAATTGGAAAAAAAAAAATTGAACCTGCTTTTCAAATTTCTGCTTTCAAGCAGAAATTGAAATGGATGTGCTAGATGCTTCTGGCAGTTATTTTCTCACAACATTATCATGTTTGGGAAAAGGTAATTTAATGAAAATTTCGCAAGAACAACTACTTCTGTGTGATCTACAAATAAATTTAGCCTATGATTTTGTAAATTATTTAGATAAGTGATGTTTATTTTACTTTTTCAGTACAATGGCATATGTTAATTTCTGTCAATATTTCTATTAAGTACTTGCATGAAAATAAAACTGCCTTTTTCCTGTTTCTTTTCCATCCTAGAAGAAGACTCTGTTTACCATGTTGGTAGGATTTGTTTGTTTATTCATGTGTTCATTTGTTTGCATAGGTGGCTAAGGATGGTTAGGTTATTATTTCCAAAGTAAAATATAAGAAAAAGGCTTTAAGCTGAAAACTACAAATTTCTTAGTGGCAAGTGAATTCACAGGTGAGGTTTATCACTGAATTCCCCTTTATGGAGAGATTCACTACTCTCACAAGGTTTCCTTTGCAATACACTATTTTATTGTTCCAGTGGGAAGCAACCTAAGACAGTATTATGGGCCACGGGAAGGCAGGATATCTTAAGTGGGTCAGTCACAGAGGACTTTGAATTGCTTTCTGTAGTTAGTTAAGAGCAAGTGAAGGGTGACCTACATAGCTGAGAGAATTCTGGTGTTTATTTGAAGCAATTGGAGCTTTTCAGGATATATGTCTCAGTTGCTAGAGGGAAGCTAAAATAATTAAGTCTAAATCTTGTGTCTAGATCTGTGTCCAAAAGCACAGACTACAGTAATCTCTTAAGAATGTAAGGGGCAGACACTTTTTGTTCAACTATTTTTTATTACAATGCTTGATGCAACTCCTCACAGGAATAAGAAAACTAAAAAGATCACAAGATTGCAAACTAACTTAATAATACCCTCAGCTGTGAGGATTATTATGGAGAAGATAAATCTCTTTCAAATGCTATTCCTACTTGCATCTATGGCTACATGGCTATCCTGTTGATTTTAGTGATAGGAATCACCAAAAAGCTGCAGTAGATATCTGAAATGAAGGAACATGGAGTTTGTGTTTCACCTCTTGATATCCCACATCTTTTTCTCTGTGTCTTGTGATAAGTAATGTGAGGGTCTTGTGATCCTTGTGAGACAGTAAAAAACAGCAGCCCATACTTTTTTGTATGTAATTTAAAGAGGGAAAAATATAAAATTTCTACTATTTTCTCAGAGTCAACTGGAGGAGTCACATAAAAATTTGGGGTGAAAATACCTAATGTAATGGAACATTACACAGAAATATAACTGCACTTAATTTGCTCACAGACAAAATCAGTCACCTATTAAAGATTGCGTAGGTCTCTCTCCTTAATTACAGCTGCATATCTAATGATTCAAGATTTTGCTAACTTGCTTGCCATTTTTGGTTATTTCTCTGTTATCACATTAGAAAAGGAAGACAGATACATTATTTCCCAATACTTTCCAAGAGATCCATATTATAGAACTGTGAGGCATTCAAAGCTTGTATTAAGAATTATCTTTTATGATGAGTTTTAAAGAAGAACAAGATAGGATAACTAGCTACATATTAATAAAATATTTCATTTTAAAAGAAAATGTTTTGGAAGCCTTACTAATGGTAAATGCATTCCAATTTGAATACTACTTAAGTTCTGAGAACTGATTTGAAAATATTTCTGTGAGATTTTTGATAACTTTTCACATTGATAGGCCTTTTTGTGATCTTTATGATACTTTGTATTTTAAAAGGCTACAAATAAGAATGACAAAATGGACATAACAACAACAAAAGCTTGCAAATATAAAATATAAGAAATACTATAGATTATTTTTATTGAGATTAAAAACCGTTACATTAATATCCTTTATTAGCTTTCTTCTCCAGTAAAAAGTTGTATTCAATAAAATCTACATATGAATTATTATTTTTATTCTTATAATTCTAATTGAAAGAGAAAAGAAAAACAAGACAGGTGACTGTTAAATCATGCCTTGAATGGTGGCTATTGTATGTAATATGTCTGTTTTTTGAGGATTACAGAGCTGTTTGGCACAGCCATAATAAGTGACACTGACATTATCTCAACACTATTGATGTTTCACATGGGACATAGTTTTGTGAGAAAACTGAGCAGTTCATAAATGTGCACAGGAGTTTCCTATTGTATAATTTTATCCTGAAAAAAATCTTCACAAGTATTTGCAGTCAGTCTTTTATATTGGTTAAATCTGTAGATGAGGTGTCTTACTCATATTTTGCCAAGAGATTTGTCAAAACTTGTTCTTGAAAACTTTGTGAGCGTGGGGTTTCTTCTGTTCTGTATTGTTTTGTTCTGGTTTGGTCTGGTTAGTTTGAGTCTTTTTCCCTCATTAAAATCTGGCTTTTGGATTCACTTTAGCAAAAGAGTACTGACTTGCCTCACTCATGTGGACTTGAAGACTGAATAAAAAGGTTAATATAAGGAGAAATAGCTTTCAACAACCATAGATATTCCCAATTTATTAATGTAAGGTAAATTGACTGAATTTCATTCACTGGGAATACATTTCAATTTAAAAACACACAAAAAACCCCCCCCAAATTAACAAAGAAACATCAAAAACTTTTAAAATTTAAAAGAGATATGCTTATGTTACAGTTTAAAAAAACAAGATTTGAAATTATATTAATTTTCTATTACTACTTCAAATTTATGCTATTCAATAATCTATCCTACACATAATTGCTAACATTTATGTGGACATAACATTGATTCACACTATCTACCCAATGTGTAGAAAGTTAATTTTGGGAGGAGAAGAAGGAAGAAAATGGAAGTCAATATCCATTTCTACTCATGGATTCAGCCAGCTGTGCCATTTGAATTGTATTTTGGATCTAAGGGGGCCATTCCATGGTACTCATGAAATTTCTATGGCTCAGCCACTTTCAAAAGTCTCTTTAGTGCTGAAAGGAGCCCTTAAGCTTTACAATCCTGTTAAAGCCTTCATTTTCCACTCAGATTAACCTTTATACTTTGAATCATTGGGGTATTCATCCTTGCTTGAAAGAAAACTGAGGAAGCTATGGGAAGTAAGAGACGGGAGTTCATCGTTTTGAGGTTTGGCTTTTTTGTTTTAATGTGGGGGAAAAATAAACGTCTCTTTCTGAGCCCTACAAATAAAAATGCCTCATTCTAAGGAAGAGACATAAACTATCAAATGTAATGAAATGTTTTTGTTAAATAATAAGCAACAGAAGCATAAAGAAATAAATATTTTTCTTAGAGGTAAAATATATACAACTATAAAATCATAAATATACTGGAGAATTATAATATGAATTTGTAAATTGTATGCAAATAGCTTGAAACCAGATCTACAAAGACATAAATAAAGCAACAAGACTGAAAGGTTTATATGTTGGCTTGTTTATAGAGTAGCACAAACATTTTTCTTTTTTAATTGGCAATTAATTTTCGGCAGCCATCTAGGTACTTTCATGTCAAATTACTTTCCCTATACTAAACAAGATTAGGCATCCAAGCAGCAAAGCACTTATGTGAAAAGTGAGAAACTGACTGTCAAGTAGATATTTTCCACATATAACCAATTAAAATGTTTCTTTTGTGATGAATGGATGTTGTAATTCCACATCTTGTATTTCCACTTTGGTCTGCACACCTGCCTAACTTCATGGTTCTAATGTCTGAAGATAGATAAAGGCAATACTGAGTTCTCTTACCGTTCCTCTTGCTCTTTAACTCCAGGACAAATGTGGTATACAAGCATCTGTTATTGAGGTTTGAGTCATAAATAATATATCCAACCAGTAATGCTGCCCATACATATTTTAGTTCAGATGAATACCCACAATACAATGGATGAATGTAAGCTTTTTAGCAGGTCATTGCTTTGATGATTTTTTTTCTCTTGCCTCACTTCAATATTTTTTCAAGATATCTCTACATTTAGAAGTAGGGCTACTGACACATAAGGTATAAAGTAATGTATTATTGATACTCTTCAAATGAATGACATAAAAAGGAAAATATTGATTTTAAAAAGATGTATCATTTTTCTTATTTCACAGAAGACTGATGCAGGTTCATGTGGCTATCAATATTATTTGAATTAATGCATATTCCTTACTATTGATTGCTTTAACAATGATTGTCATAACTGATTTATGGGCACTTAGGCACGTTAAATTTTTAAAAAGGCAAATATCAGATTTGTATATATAGATGGATTGACTTGAATAAACAAGATTGCTAAATGTTAATGACACAGTGTTTGATGGAATTTACATTATAATACATTATGTTCAATACTTTGTTTTAAAGTGCTACAGAAAAACCTCAAAAGATTTCTTCGAGAAATTTTACTGTAGGACAGATTCTGTTACTCTCATTCATGGTATCTTATTCAAGAAGTCATACCTTTGATTTCAGTGGGATTTATTATAAGTGAATAAAATAAAGAGAAAAGGCTAAAGGTACCTTAAAAGTCAAGGATGGCACCTATTCAACTGGACCCTAAACAGAAAAAATGTGTGGGAGGGAGGAAAGCCAAAACTTTTCAGGTGTCATTAAGATGAAAATAAACCCAGGTCAGCAAGAATGACCAGAACACAGTGATGGAGGTGATTGTAAGGAATTTATGGTACATAGAAGAGAAATTCTGTATTTCAGAAGAAAGACCTTGAATTGCAGAGCAAAATCCTGAACAGCACAGTACAGTGACTTGAACTACACAAGTGCTCTGTTATAGTGAAGAAACTGTTTGGGGGACCATCTAGATGGTTTATGAATTTGTCTTGCTGTGTGCATGTCTAAAGGACCAAAATTGGTTAAAGCTGGACTCAGACAAGTGTGCTAGAGAAAAAAAGTAGGGATTAATTTCACATTAAGCTCTGTATCTACAAGGTTGATGCTAGTTTTCTAAGCTGAATCAATTCACCCACACATAATAAATGGGGAAAAACACCTGAAGGACAATGCATCTAAACTTTAAATGAGTTTGCAAAATAGATGATACTTTTGAACCATTTTTTCTTCCCATTGACTGGAAAGGGAAACCAAGATTATTAGCTTTACTAGAGTATGTGGTAAATATTTCAAATTAGGTGAAATGAATCCCACTTATATGGAGAGTGCTTATAAACATCCCAGCAAGTAAAAATGTCTGGATTCTGTTAGGACTCAAGGACATTAAGGATGACCAGGGTTTAATTTAGAAGCCAGCATGAGAGTCTGCAGTATGTCCATCAAGGCCATTTCACTAGGACAGTTACCACATTTGCTCGACACCAGTTAACCTATCTATCTGTCAGAAGAAATCTCGAACTTACGAGAGGAACATTTAAGGAACGTTTTGTTCCATCCAAACCCTAACTGAGAAAATAACTTTGGAGCTTATCTTTAATCATGTCAGCATCTTTCTGACTTAACTGTGTCATGCTGTATTTTGAGATAAGCATGCACTTACATGGCTGTTTGTTTCGTTCATTTATTTGCTTTGGTTTTGGTTGTTTTGGTTTTTTTGAAGAGACATACATAAAAATTTGATCAAGGGAAGAGCATTAGGGTTAGGGAAAGAGCATGGTTAACTTTTTAACCATGTATTTTTAAAAAGGTAATACCTTACCTCAAAATCATGAGGGGCAACTATCCTAAATTCACATGGGATTTAACTGTAAAAATATTTATTGCAGTTACTGATACACAAAATGTCTAGACTGCCTTTATATCAGAAACATTTGGAGCATTTTTTTTTGTTATTAGCATCTCTTTTAATTACAATTACAATATTTTTAATACATAGTAACTTCATATTTAGAGTTCAGTTGCATCCCACTCTTACTGTAGTTGCAACAAAGCAGCTGACATCTGATAATCCTTGAGATGCTCTGAGTTCTGGCACTCTTTTATGACCCAGATTTGGATTAAATAGATTAAAAAGAAACATACTATTATTTTTCTATTCATGACTATGTAATTGCATAGGAAGTGCAGCACAATTACAAGAAAATCAGGTTTGCTTATCTCAGTTAAAAAAGTAAGACATTCTGCAGCTAATACTGATAGAATCATGGCAATTACACTACAAAAGTTAATTATTTCTCATATAATTAAAAGTATGTACTGTAGGTTTTATTTAGTAGAAGAACACTCACAGAGACTGTCACCTTAGTTTTTAAACTTTCATAGCATTTCTTGATACAATTAAGAAAATTTTATCTTCTTTTATATACTCATACTGTACCTTTCTCACACAAGGGATAAATAAATCCTTGCAATGTATTCAAAGTCTACACCAGAAAAAATTATAATAGCCATTGGCAAAACATGTTTAGAAGATAGTCTTGAAAGCTGGTGGAGTGATTCAGTAAAGCAGGTTGTTTCCCAGTCCTGTCTCTTACTGTGTTTTTGTGTCAACTTCAAGCTAAGGAACCTGAAAGCATCTCTTGCATCCCACAATCATATATTCATACTGGCTGTATCCTAAATTTGTGTTAGGTGACACATGGGTGCATTTCACTGTGTATTGTTGCTGCTACTGTTAAGTGTTTTCAACCAGCTTCCACAAAGAATAAATTTTGAGAAGATCTGGGTTAGATAGCATCCACAGCCTGCTCTAAAACCCAGGAAGGCTCAACAGTGAGAGGAATGGGATACTGGGGTAAAAGAGTACGTCTAGATGTAGCCCAAGACCTTGAGACCACTATGGCTTATCTTATGTGACTGTGAAACACAGACAGAAATACTTTTCCTTTTTCACAACATGCAGACAGGAAGACAGCTGTATCAATACTAGAAGTACTTACTCACAGGTTAGAAGTAAGCAAAGCTTACTCATTTGTACTACTGCTCTAGTAGGGTCATAAATGGCTACAGTAATAGAAACAGGCAAGTCTCAGAGAGGCCTTTGGTATATCCCCTGAACCAATCTATTCCTTACATCTGAAAGACTCTTACCATGTCGCACACAAAAATTACAAATCCATTACTACAGAATTTCTATCATGATACAGAATATGCTGCAGGCTTAGCTAGTTTATTCATCCTCTCTGAAGGACATTTTTGTCCTGTCTGCCGCAGGAACCACCATTTGAGGAACATCACAAAGTCTCATTGAAAAAGTAGTTTCTCTATGCTAGCAACTTAGAAGGAAGAAGAGGTGTATTAGCCCTTCAAAAGCAAGTCTTCATGACTGATGAGTGACATGCAATTTACTATTGATGTTAATAGTGAAAATGTGAAGTAAATGGGTTTGTTGGACTTTAACTGAGAGTCCCCCATGTATGCTGTAAAATTTCCTAAAAGTTACTGTTCTGAAACAACATCAGTACAAGGTAAGAAAATACTGCCTCCCTCTTCCTGATGTGACTATATCAGCAAAGCCTTCATCCTTTAATGTGCCAGACCAGCTTGGAGAACGAAAAGACTTATAAGATTCGTAAAACTATCATTATTTACTGACTCAGTGATGCTACATACTATGGTCTTTACTTTGGTGATGATCTAAGCTACTGTGCTTGGCTTTGCACTGAAATAGGCCAAGATTATCTATTGGATCAACTACTACACTTCAGAGAAAAGGGAAATAACTAGTTTCTGAGGGGTGAAAATTTCTTAGATTATATGAATATTTCTGTGATGGTAACTTGAGATGGCCCATAGGAAATCCTGGACATAAGTGATGGAAACCTGGAAAAAACATTTTGCTTTACAAACTGGAAATGCAAATCAAAAAGATGAAAAATAAACTTTCTGAGCACCAGTTCAACAGCAGTTCTGACAACAGCAGTGTATGTTACTCTTGCAATATGCATCCACTGTGATTACTAAAAAGTGTGAAATTTTTGAATTATGGATGCATTCAGGAACATAGACTACTGTACCTTTTTTAATCAGAAGAAAAAAGTAAATCCGTACAGACTTTATAGCATGAGGAGACATCAAGATTGTCTTGAATGATGACATTAATATTTTTTATTGCTCTTGGCACTTTGCTTATTACACCCAACACATCCTGTTTGCCTTTTTGTAACAGCTACATTATGCTGATATATCTTCATGATGTCTGTGGTTCTGATACCATTCTAAAGACAGTTTTCATTGTATAAACACTCAGAACAGTTATTTTTGTTTTGGGCTGGAGTCCGTAGTTATTTTCAAACCTGCAGACACATTGCACTTTGCCAGTCCAACTGAATCTTTCTCAGACATCCTGTACCAAATAATGCATGACCTCCTCGTTTCACAACATAAGGATTTAACATATGTTGTTTACAGTTATATGTTACCTTCACCATTATAACACTCAGGGGAGTGAGGGGTTTTGTAGTATATGTTTTAGAAACACTGAAGTTTTCTGCAATTTCACCTTCTTAAGTAGCCTCTGACAAACCTGCCATGAGATTACAAGAAGCAGTGGACTCTGGATAAAGCTCAATTTTATATTGCATTGCTTCTACTTGCAAAGGAATTCAAATAATAACTTCTAAATTAAACAGCTGTGGAGATGTTACGGTATTCTCCATGGACTCTGTGCTGTCATCTGCAAGCTGATGATTCTGGAATTCTCAGGTATTGTCCCCATGAGGTGCTTTTTGCACTGACCTGTACATCTTTTCTGTGTATGTCCCAGTTTCTTTGCATAGTGTTTGTCCTTGAACCAACAATAATTGGCACTGTGAGACTGTGTTTCATAACGAAAATATACAATCTGTAATGTTCCCTACACTGTACTTCCTGCTCTTCTCCTGGTGTATTTGTCACTAAACAGATTTTCTGATGCTGTTGTTACCCCCTGCCATTTTCAGTAGCAGTCCAAATTAAAACAGTAATACAGAATATGTATTTTATGGTGAAAACAATCACAATTAGTAGATTAGTTATGTTTCCTTAATTTTGCATGCTACATGTCCCTTCAGACTTAAGAATTGTCCTTTAACTTTTCATTGAAATCACCTGTCTACTGCAAATGCATTTCTTTAATGCAGCAACTTATTAGTGGCTGGGGTTTATGGTTTTGTTTTCTTTAACCAGTCTGTAAACATTCTACAATCACTAGCAACTTCTGAAGTAAGGTAAATTTCTAGAATTTCTACAATTTCATCATTGGTATAAGACTGTGTTTTTGTGAAGCAGCAGAAGATATGCAACAATGTTTAGGTTTAACTCCTACTACACTCCATAAAAGTGCTACCTTTTTCTCATCACTAATATAATTATTGACTATATCCTCTTACATTCTGTCACTATAGGTGCTTCAGTCCTCTACCGAGCCATCAAATGAGAATCTTTTCCCCAGGCAGACAGTTTAAGTTCCTTTTCCTTCTGTATTTGAGCTGCACTGCACCAGTGCTGCAGGATGTGGTTTTAGCTTTACTTTTAATCTCCAAATAATTTGTCTTTTACTGTACACGTGGAATGGGGTCTTGTGTTTGTCGGTAGTTATTGTGTCTGCTTGTTTGTGGCCGAGAATCTTAAATAATGGTATGTGTTACCCATGTAGGAGAGCACACAGTGTGTGGCTATCTCAGGGCTGTAATCCCTACAACATTTGTGACAAGCGGATAACTCCACGGCTCTTGAAACAAGGTTCATGCTTTGAAAAGATGTTCATTTCACAGAAGGAGCTTGTTTTATCCAAAGTGAACACCAAACCTGTGTAACAGATAGTAGACATTAACAAATATCCACCACTCTCCTGCATCTAACTTACAGAAGAGAAGTGTGCACTACATTTTGCCTTTTTTATATTTACAGGCCGAAAGGTGTTTTATCTGTAACTAGAAACCATTTTGAGGTTATAAGGATAAGCTATAAGGATGAAGCTCAACAGCAAAATAATAAACTGTGTTTATCTAGGCTTATGTCTTAAAGGAAGAGCGAAGTATCCTAGTCATATATTTATTTATTAATACTGAGAGATTCTATGTGAAGCATCATGTGTTTACTCACTTCTCAACCTTTTTCTGAGTGTGAAGGAATATTTGGGTATAGATTAACAGTCTTAATTTTCAGGAACACACTGGTTTTGTGGAATTGCTGTATTACAAAGGATGTGTTAGAATGTCAGGTTTCTGAGAGAGGGGAGCATGTGGATAACTGTTCAGACATTTAATCATTAAGTACTTAATAAATAGAAGAAAAACTATTCTTCACCTCTCACAAAGTTACCTTTTTTAAGAGAAGCACTTAGTTGCAAAAGCAAGAGGTCTAAATGGACACTGCCATCAAGTAACTAGGCTATCATTCTATGTACTACCATCAAGAGTATTTGGGTCTCGATATTTAAACAAAGGAGGCTAAATATGGAGAGAGCTTTTTCCAAGCAGTCTCTGCAGAATATATAGGGGTCTGGTTAACACTATTTCTACAGTATGTCATAAACATGATTCATGTAAAATGCTTAGAGAAGATGTCAGAAAGAAAAAATACTTCCTTCTCTCTTCTTTCTTTTTCTAGTTCCAATTTTTCCAAAGGAGTAGTCCAAGTCTTCATTTGACAGCATTTTGGTTCCTTTTATATATGTAAATGGCTCACACATTACTTACCTGCATATTTTAGAAATGAACACTCAAAGTAGTATTAGTGACCTATTGATTTTTTTTCATATCATTGGGAATATGGTTCAAAACATTGTGAAAAGGGAACATCCTCAGAACTGTCAAATTTTTTTGTTCATGTCTGGGATAAACGATGTCATGAATCATAGAATTATAGAATAGTGTGTGTTGGATGGGACCTCTGAAGTCACCTAGTCCAACCCCCCTGCAATGAGCAGGTACATCTTCCACTAGATCAGGTTGCTCAGGACTGTGTCCAACCTGACCTTGAATGTTTCCAGGGATGGGGCATTTATCACCTCTCTGGGAAACCTGTTCCAGGGGTTCACCACTCTCATTACAAATGAGCTTGTAGGAGGATCTCTTCTATGAATTTTCCAGGCACAGAAGTGAAGCTGACAGGTTGATAGTTCATACAATCGCCTGTTCTACCATTTTAAAGATGGGTAAAATTTTTCATTTTTTTCCAGTCATCTGTGACTTCAACTGACTCCCATGATTTTCAGGTATGATGGAGAGTGGCTTGGTAACTACATCAGTCAATTCCCTCAGGACTCTGGGATGCATATAATCAGGTCCCGTAGATTTAGGTACATTCATGTTCCTTCACGTGGTCATGAATCTGGTCTTTACATACAGTGGGAGGGAATTTGCTCCCTCAGTCCCTGTTTTGCAGTCCATCCTCTTGAGATGTGTAGGAAGAGATGTTGCCATTGGAGACTGAGGTAAAAATTTTGTTGGGTACCTCAGTGTTATCCCAATCCATTGTTACCTGTCTGACAGTCTTGCTCATTAAGGGTAAATGCTTTCTTTGAACTTTCTTTTCTGTCTGACATACCTGTAGTAGCCCTTCTTGTTATTCTTGGGAACTCACTCCTTACCCATCTAGGCATAGGTTAAAAGGAAGAAGACCAATTTTTGATAATGAGTTTATTGGAGACAAGAATTAGTACACGAACTTATTATATTTTTCTAGGGATCTGAGGATAAGCTGAGTAAAGCAGTGGTCTTCTTTCTGGGGAAGGGTGGAAAGCATCTTTATCCACTATGTGTCTAAGAACCTCATTAGATATTGTTCTGTATCTTGTTCAATTGTTCATACAGAGTTTATGTTTTTATCTAAGGTGCTCAATAACATAAACCTCCCATTTTAAAGAACAGTTATGAAACTAACTGTCTGAGCCTCTAACACTATGGGACAATGGCAAGAGAACACTTGAAATGAAAATGAAGAAATTTAAAAAGTTATTTTGTTTTACTTGTAATTATTTTAGCCAAACAAGAAATCTCCTTCCCCATTCATTCTATAGAGTTTCTCTATTTTAGATGAGAATGATACACAAGTAGATTTAGAAGTTGTGAGATTATCCTTTAAATACCTCTTCAAACATCCCTCTGAAGACCAATCTTATGGTTGGACTCTCATTCAAGTCAACATGGCAAATAGCCCATGTCTCTCTTTTTTAGCTGTGACAAGCTTTGCTTCTTTCTAAAAGACAACTTCTTATTGTGTGATCATATGAAGTAAGCCTATTTTCATGGGAACTGAAGACTGTCTTAGAGCCATGTGAAGGCTGATTATAACCACTTTGAGAAATCTGCCTTAGATTTCCACTAATAATATCCACTTCCTCCTTTGTAAAGGAGAAACACAAGAATTTATTTTCTTTTCCCAAAGAAAGGACACTTTAAGATTTTTTTAACCTTGTTTTTGTTTTATCTATATCTTCCTCTATAAGATGATCAGAAAACATTTTAACAGAAGACACTAACATTTTTATTGATGATCTGGATGTGGGGTTTGAACGGACAACGCTAAGTTGGGTGAGAGTGCTGATCTGCTGGAGGGTAAGAAGTCTCTACAGAGAGATCTGGAAAGACTCAGTCAATGGGCTGAGGACAATTGCATGTGGCTCAAGAAGTACTGGGTCCTGCACAACAGCCCCAAGTTGAGTTACAGTCTTGGGGAGGAGTGGCTCGAGAGCTGTTCAGCAGAAAGGGACTTGGGGGTGCTGGTTGACAACAGGCTCAATATGAACCAGCGTGTGTCCAGATAGCCAAGAAGGCCAATGGCATCTTGGCCTGTATCAAGAGTAGTATAGCCAGCAGGACTAGGGAAGTGATCATCCCCCTGTCCTTGGCATTGGTGAGACTGCACCTCAAGTACTGCATTCACTTCAGGGCTCGTCACTTTAAAAGGTACATTGAGGTGCTGGACTGTGTCCAGCAAAGGGCAACAAGGCTTGTGAACAGATTGGAGAACATGTCTTATGAGGAACAGCTAAGGGAGCTGGGTTGGTTTAGTTTCAAAAAGAGGAAGGTCAGGGGGGATATCATTGCTCTCTACAACTCCCTGTGAAAGGAGATTGTAGTGAGAAGGGAGCTGGTCTCTTCCACCATGCCTGCAGTCAGAAGACTATAGGAAGTGGCCTTAAGCTAGGGCAGTGGAGATTTACATTAGATACTAGAAAATTTTTTTCACTTTTAAGGTGGTCAGGCATTGGAATAGGTTGTCCAGGGAGGTGGTAGAGTCACCATCCCTGGAGGTGTTTAAGAGGCCTCTGGATCTGGTGCTGGGTGATAAGGTTTAGGGGTGATAAGGTTTAGGGGTCGGAGAGGTAGATGTGTCCTGGTTCCGGACAGGACGGGGTTAATTTTTGCAGCAGCCAGGAGGCGGTATGGCTAGGGTTTTTCTATATCACCTCACATAATCTTCCAGGAATGGGGAAGGGGTTCCTTCCAGGTCAGGGTAACACGGTGGGGCCCCCTTGGTGTAGTGGTGAGCATTTGCACGTGAATCGTTAGCCTCTATTATCACCTTTGTTATTAACAACCCGTGCCAGTAGCAGTGGCACCTATATTGAAGAAGAAATCCAAACAAAATCAGTTAAGTTAGTGAGGGATGAAGAGGAAATAGGGTCCTCACAACAGGAGGTAGAGGCAGGGCCATACATAATCACCTGATCCCTATCCCCAAGTGAGCAGAGAGACATGGAAAAAGATTTCAGCTACTAGTTGGGTGAGCGTCTACTAACCTGGCTGCTCTAATGCTGAGACATTGTGGCCCATGATATAAACTAGATGATAGTGAAGACAAGGAACTGGGATCCCTGTCCCAGTGTGGAGGCATTGACAAGGGGTTTGGGAAAAGTACAGAAACTCTCAGCCTCTGGAGGTGACTCCTATCAAGAGTGAAGGAAAGGTATTTTCTCAAGGATGGTCTACTGTTGCACCAAGATGAATGGAACACCATGGAGCAATATATCCAGTACCTGAGAGAATTAGCTATGCTGGAGGTACTCTAAGGTTTCAAAAAATGAGCAATCCCCTATAAATGCAGATGATGTCACCTGATTGATTGTGTACACAAACCATGTGGCGGAACATTATATGGGGTGCGCCACTGCCATATGCCAACTTCTTGGCAATGACATCATGGAAAGAAAGAGAACAAAGAGTGGATTATTTGGTTACCAAGCTCAGCTATATAAAGAAAGTATCTCTTTCCTGATACAGGCCTGAGTCTTGTCCATGGAAAGACTGAGGACCTCCAGAAATTTAAAGAAGTGTTCCATGCCCCACCAGTACAGAACAGAGTCTCTGCTATTGTGAAGAGGTGCCTCCCTGTTCGAGATCATCTAGAATCTGTCTAAATCACAGAGAGAAATTAGATCCTCCAGATCACAATTTTTCTTTTAAAACAGGTAAGAAGAATAGTCCTCCATTGACTGCAGAGGGAGCTAGGAAAACTAACTTAAGCAACACACTTAAATTTCAGCTGTCTTAGTTTACATGAGATTAATCTCTTCCCATGAGTGAAAGATTTCTTAAAGACTCTTTTTGAATAGGGAAAAACCGAATATTTTTATATGCCAGACATATTATTAAGCCAAGTTAATATTCTTCAAGTTATTTTCATTTTACTATCTTGAAGGTATTGTCAAAATCCAACCTGCACCTACCATACCACAAATGCAATACCATTGCAAGTTGGACAAATATGTGTTATTGAATAAGTTGTTAATACATGAATAAAGTAAAAATTGCATATTTTAAAGTTTATTCTCTTTCAAGAGACTTCTAGATATGACATAGTTAATAATGAACTACAAAGCTTAATAGCAATCTATATCTATGTTAGCATTTTTATGAGTGGATTTATTCCCCTTTAAAATATCTAATAGATTTATATTAATCACAAAGCCCTTTTTTTTTTTCTATTAAAAATCCACATGGAACTGGCAGATATGACACTACCTGCAGAGAACCTGCACTTCTCCAAAATGGCAGCTAAAATTGAGGTGGTACACTAGTGATCACACATGGTGCTTGTGTTTAGGCAACTGAACCATGCTACTATGAACTACCACACAACTGAAGTCATGGAAGAGCCGATGGAATTATAAAGCTGTCATGGGTGAGCAAGCATAGTCCCAGAAGTGATGTTCTTGCAAAGGGGTGCTTACAGCTTCCTCTGTGACTTGACAGAACCTATCAGTGGCCAGTTTGAATACGGACAATTCTTTAAGCCACTTAAAGTTGTGACCGCCTCTGTGATCCACATTTAAGAATAGAAAACCCCGAGGCAGAGTCTCTGTCTCGTTTCCGGTGCTGGGACAGGCGGCTGCGGGCCCCGTGCAGGGGCCGGCAGGCCCTGCCCAGGCCCTGCTCGGGCCAGGCCGGGCCGAGCCACGGCCATCCTGGAGCCGATGGACCTGTTCCAGCCGTGGAACCCCACCTCCCCCACCCCCCCCCCCAACCCTGCTCTGTGCAGCCGGAGTGGACTGGCTCCCCCTCTCCAGTGCAGCCAAGATTCAGCTGAAGCTGCTCTGCTCTCCGGCAAAAGATCATGTGACCAACAGCAATAAGTGACATTCCAGCTGCAAGGCCTGGGTGAGATTAACCCTTTTAGTGCTGTGAAGAGCTGAAAACCTGAGGGAAGAGAAAGAGGAGATGCTTAAAGCTGAAATTCTGTTGTAAAGCTATGATGCACCCGTTGTAATTTCATGAAGGTATGGGGGGGTGGAGCGTTCAACTTGTACTTGTGAGCAAAAGCACCTGCGCTGAGATAGGCAGATGCTGAAGCAGCTGTAATTTCATGAGAAGTTTGAACAGGGAGAGATGGAAGCGATGAGGACTTCTGCTCCAAATGGAAAGAAGACCTCAGTTCCTAGAGATGCTCCCAGAGATAGTCCTAAAGATGAAGATGAGGAAGACCCTTTGCTCCCAGGGAAGGAGAAGGGCCTCTGTTCTTAGAGATGAAATGCTCCCAGAGATGGGTGAAGAGAGCTTTTATTTCTGAATGGCTCAACCTTAAAATTTTACCCCAGTAATTCAGGAGTGGACCCTCGAAAACAGTTGGGGGAAAAGCTGCAAGTCGTGGGAAGGGACTCACATGCGAGCAGAGAACCAACCCGGGTGGCTTTCTCATTGTGATGATGTTTTCATAGCATGGACAAGAGAGACTCCTCTTCCTAAATGGACTGAACAAGGTTGTTATGGAAGTGGTAAACAGACTGAACATCTCAAGGGTTGTCTTTTTACGTTGTCAGTGGGAGAAGGGAGAAAGGTGGGGGGGAGGAGAAGTGTTCTGAAGGTGTGGTATGATTTTTTTTTTCTTCTTTTAGGTCTGTTAATAAATTCCTTTATATTCTTTCAAGTTTGGTGCCTGTTTTGTGTTTCTCCTAATTCTTATCTCACAAAGGGTAAACAGTAATGAGTATTTTGGACCAAACCACTACAAAAGCATTTTCTGAACATATTAAATGTGCTTTGTTTTGGCACAGTCAAGCTTCATATTTTACTTTCCTTCTATGATTATTCAATTACAATATTTATATTGGCAATTATAAGTTAAAACCCAAAAATATTTGGTCTATCTGATTAGCAACAGTGAGCCTCCATGAGCCAAAATTATCAGAGCACAGATTATCAAATACAGCCTGAGTTTACAATCACTTTTTGCACATAGTTAATAAAGGTTCATGGTAAAGGAACATCCACCCTTGAAATCACTGATGAAATATTTCTGTAAGGTCAGGTGTGGAGTATTTGCAAACGTAGTGTATTTATATGATAAGTACACAGCTATGAAGTGCTCTTTCCCACATATTGGACAGAACATCTGATGCACAATCCTGCCTTTGATGCGATAATTGTATCACCTGAAGAGATGAAAGAGAATGAGCTTTACCTGAGGAGACATGCAAATGGTACAGATTCTGGTCCTAATTGCTAGTGAATCAATTTTCATTGCAAAATTCAGTTTGCAGTACATCCTCTGAAGTTTTGTCAAGTCATATTTTAACTTATTTACAACATTGTCCTGGGAAAATTTTTTCATATACTGACATATACATTCATATACAACACAATATGTAGCCACATGCTCTGTTAGTCAGGAGCTACATTCAATCTTCTTATTAGCTCTTATACTGTATGTTGAAACACTAGTGCAGTCGACATGTTGCTTAATTGCTATCTAAGTCCTAATAACCTCAAAGAGAATAAGAGCAGCTACTGGCAATTTAACAGCACTAACATCGCAAGATGAATCTAGGTAATGGATATAACATGTGAGGGACCAGTGGGCTAATTTACTTAAAACAAAATGTGATTAAATGATCTGAATACAAAATATCTTCAGCAGGTCAGGTACTTCTATACCATGCGACAAACTGTTGGATGGATGCCCAAACCAGCTCTGGAAAGCTGGTATTTCTAAACTGTCAGTTCAGAAAACAGATGTATTATAGCCTGTAGCAAACTTTGCATTTTCTGAGGCAAAGGTGAGTCAGAAGTACTGTATCGAAAGAGTTGCTATGAAGCTCTGAGGAATGTGATAAAAATAAATTCCAAGTGGAGAGATAGAGGAAATAGGAAATATTGAAGTATGATTTGTCTGACATATTTAGATGTTTAACTGAGAAGAGGTGGATTATACTCTAGAGTGCCTATTTATTTCCTTGGAGTATAGGTGAACTATACATATAAAGAGATAAGTCTGGCATGATTCATTTGCATGCAGAAAGGACTCTTGTGCCAGTTGAGACACTCTAGAGTATCTGGCACAACAGTTCAGAGATGTGACACACAGAAGGACCAGTTCCCTTCTGCTGTGGTAGCAATGGGCCAGATGGAAGATCTAGAACATCTCAGCTGGTATTACTAGCCTCTGTTGTAAAAGTAAATTCAACCCCACAGGGTAGGTGTGAGAAAGTGAGATTGTATACATCCATATCTCAATCTCCAAATGTGAATATCTGGCTGAGGGCTCTATTTCCAAACACTCATTATATTCTACTTCCTTGTAGGGGAAGGGATTTTGTTATTCAAGAGTCTTAGTGTCATTTGTATCCTAGATTAGTGTCAGGTGCTACTGTTTAATATGTACTCGCACATGTTTTAGTTGAGAGAGTTGGGAGAGAGAAATACGCAAAAATCCAGTGCCTTTTGCTGAGTTTTTCTTGACTCCTACATCCTGCAGTGATTTAGTATCTGAAATTTAACTTCAATTTTGTTTGAATTTAACACAGAGACAGGTCAGGCCTGAAACAATATGAAAACTAATATGCCTACTGGTACCTGTAGCACAAAGGAGCAGATGAAGAGAAGGCTGCATTCTAGCTAACCTTATTACCTCCCACTTGGGACCGATCTTCTCAGTTTTCTGCTAGATTTTACCCGGTAAAAATGTGTGTCTCTGCATTGTGGGTTTTTTTGAGTGTTTTGATGGGATCATTTTTCAGACTGGAACAATGCTAAGATTGAATTATAAGCCTTCTCAAGTGAATAAAGTGCCTGGAATTTAAGTGTAAAAGAATAGGCATGGAAAAAATGGCTCAACTCAGGCCTGGAATATGCATAACTAAAAACACCTTCTCAGCTCTTTGTAGAAATCTGGATTGTCTCTTCACTAAGTTCTTGTTTCTAGGAAGCTTTTGCTGAAAAGCAGCACAAAGGAGATGACTGCAACAGACAACTGTACATTTTATCAGTCCCACAGTGTCCAAGGAATATACGTCCCTTACCTCCGTTTATTAAAACTAAAAGACCTCTCCAATTCAAAATCATTAGTGGGGATAAGACATTTTTATTTATAAACTCTGTTTTAATTCCATGTGAATATAGTCCATTGTACTTGATGTAGGCAGTGACAGTGAGCTGGGCAGCTGTCTCATCCCTGGGTTAGCAATATTGCAAAATGCTTCATGAGTTGATTTTGCCTCTGTTCTCTGTAAAATGTGAATTGTACTTACTTCTCTTCCAAGTGAGTAGAAACTGGAAATAAAGATTAAATTTTGGGTGTTTTTTCAGCTGAAAAAAACAGAAAATGCTTGTATGTTGAAAGCATATCTCTTTGAATACAAATACAGAGGCTTTTCACTTACTAGTAAATAATGAGGAAAACTTAAAAAACATATATATATATAGAATATTAAAAAAAATCATGGTAGTTCTCCTGAGAAAATGATTCCATTAGTGGTCCTGCCATCTAGGAATGAAGTGTAATCATTATCTGTTTATGTCAATCTTAATGTGGGTTGTATGTTCATAATGCAGTATTTCAACCTCCTTGTGCTTTAATTGCTGTGTGAGAATACCATGCAGGATTTTAGCTTGAGATCTACTGTGTGTTGCCAACATTTCCTTAATTTACTGAGGCTTATAAAAGTAAGACATAGTTAAGTTGGCATGATTTCTCTGCAACTACTATATGGTGACTACGTTTTATCACCTTACTTTCCTCTAGGTGCTTATACACTGACTGCTTTAATAAATGTTCTAGCAATTTACTAGCTATTGAATTTAAACTTGCTATTCTGTAATTTCCTAGATTGATTCCTCTGCTGTTTTAGTGGAGGCTATCCAATATTTTAGGGAATCCATTTCCCAGAAAGGAAAATGTAACACTCTGAATGCTCTTCAGCATCACCTTTTTCATCTCAGGTGTGCACTCATGATTCTCTAGTGTCAGTTTTAGAATATCTGTGCATGGTGTCAACCTCTGCTGTAGTTCTTGGTCCTCGTTCCTTTTGAGTTGCATTTTAATCCAGAAAAATTCCACTGAAATGCCTTCAGTCAGTCTAAATTGCCTAACTACCTGAGAAGAAAATGAAGCCTTAGGAGCTCTGGGTATGAAATTCTTCCTTCACTTAACTGCGTAAAATGGGGTCACAAACTCTGAAATATGACAGCATCTGCAATTCTTTGTGGTGAACTACTTGTTTAATTTGCTTCTACACTGTATTGAATGTAAATAAATAATAAAAATTAAATAATATTTTTAATATAAAAACTTTCTAATGGAAAAAGTATTTCTTTACAATTAATATCAGAGATGAAAAATTGTGGTTCAGTTAAATGCATCTATATTCCAAGTGACTACCTTTTTTTACACCTCTACTCCAGGGAAAAGAGGCTTGTACCAGCTGCTGAGTAACAGAAGGTGATGAAAGGTTTAACACCAATAAAATACTTGTGTAAGGACATAACCTTATAGAAAAATCAAGGGAAAAAAAAGACATTTTAGATTCCTACTTATTTCTATATTCCACTACAGGTGTCAGCTACTGGTTAGTACCAGAACCTGCCAAGCTTTTCTGTGTTTCCACACACTCAAAAAATACTGAGTTCCTTAACTATGTACTTGAACTGCATCCCTGTTTGGTAAGTCCCATAGAACTATTCCTTTGTTTGGAAGTGGATTCAAGAGTCCAACAGATCATGTAACCAAAAGCACGCACTGTGAGAATAGCTTCTTTCAGAAAAACTTCCCTTTGCATAAAATCCTTCTTCTTATTATCAACAAATTCAGAAATGGTCAATTAGGAACATGAAACCAGAACCTTCCAAAAAAAATCAAATAATTATTTTGATGTGTGGTACTGAACTTCCTCCAGTTGTATCAATTTTTCTACCTCATTCACTAGTATATTCAAATGTGTGTGTGGATACAATGGGAAATCTTATACAGATTTGTTGTTTCTAAAGCATATAACATTAGAATAACCTCTCTTACGTGATTATTGTTTTTTAGGGGCAATTTTGCTGCCATAAAAAATGCACAAAGCTAAAGTTCTGTGTGGAATATTTAGGGAGAGAAATCTATGCAAGGACTCTGTTCATTTATTACCTGATATTTTTATTACAATTGGCTTTTGTGGTTATGCCTTTGGCCTGTTCACATTTTCAGCGCTTCAATAAATATTTGCAACCCTATCTCTTATGTAAGAAGTTGGGGAAGGACAGAAAAATAAGAAAGTTTAGTACTCACTCTAATATGCCACTGAAAATCTTCCTCATCAGCAACAGCTAAAATACTATTTTTTCTCTCTGAGGAGCCTCTGGATGACAAATTTTTGCAGGTGTTTTGACTTCAAACATATGTTAGAGCTGAATAATGAAGATTTTTAATGATGTCTAATTTGGAAATAAGAATATCCCAAGGTCCATAGTATTAATTTACTAAGAACATACAGTGCCTTTATTTTTTTGTAACAAATTTAGAGATACAGTTTGCATTCATCATAGTTATAATTACAAGGGAAAAATAAGCATGTAATTAATGATGGACAACATGTTGGTTTTTTGTATTTAAATGCTCAGGTCTGCTTGGTTTTGATGAAGAATGAGTGAAATGAAAAAGAGAGATGCAAAAGTGAAAAATAATTTTGTTAATAAAATTTAGAAGGATATATTTTATCAAAGTAAAAAAACTAAGAGGAAATCTGGCTAAATAATTATCAGAAGAGTCTGAATTTTCAGTTCTCTAATATTTTATTTATTTACTCAAAGAGACAACAGGAAGAGACAGGCCCTGGGATAAATAGGAATTTCCTGGAAGCAGTCACAGTAGCAGAACAGGCTCAATTCCCTTTCAGTTCTCTTTTAGGAATTGTGTGGAACTGTTATGAGCAGCCCTTCCTAGGCCCCAAGCAATAGGTTCAAGCATACTTTCTCATATGTGAGAGACAGTGGTTAATTTTAGATTGGGATCATGGGTACAGACCATCTTAATTTTTCAGTTATAATAATAGGAGGGGAAAAGAAACAAGAAAAAAAAAGCAAAAATGAAAAGAGAACACGAGAAAGGGAAAAAAAGAAAAAAGAAAAAAGAAACAAGAAAAAAAAGAAAAAGAAAGAAAAAGAAAAAGAAAAAAGAAAAAGAAAAAGAAAAAGAAAAAGAAAAAGAAAAAGAAAGAACAAAAGAGAAAAGGAAAAAGAAAAAGAAAAAGAAAAAGAAAGAGAAAAAGAAAAAGAAAAAAGAAAAAGAAAAAGAGAAAAAGAAAGAGAAAAAAGAGAAAAAGAAAAATAAAAAAGAAAAAGAAAAAGAGAAAAAGAAAAGAAAAAAGAAAAAGAAAAAGAGAAAAATAAAGAGAAAAAAGAGAAAAAGAAAAATAAAAAAAGAGAAAAAGAAAAAGGAAAAAAAGAAAAATAAAAAGAAAAAGATAAAAAGAAAAAGAAAAAAGAAAAAGAAAAAGAAAAAAGAAAAAGAGAAAAAGAGAAAAAGAAAAAGAAAAAGAAAAAGAAAAAGAAAAAGAAAAAGGGAAAAAGAAAAAGAGAAAAAGAAAAAGAAAAAGAAAAAAGAAAAAGAAAAAGAAAGAAAAAGAGAAAAAGAAAAAGAAAAAAGAAAAAGAAAAAGAAAAAGAGAAAAAGAGAAAAAGAAAAAGAGAAAAAGAGAAAAAGAAAAAGAGAAAAAGAAAAAGAAAAAGAAAAAGACAAAGAAAAAGAGAAAGAGAAAAAGAAAAAGAGAAAAAGAAAAAGAGACAACAGGGGACTGCAAGTCTAAGCTGCATGCTAGTGCCAAAAGACACAGCAGCATCTCTCTCAACTTGCTAGGCTTGCCAAATTCACTGGAGTAACGTCCATTATAATAACATCTTCCAGCAAACAGCAGGGCAGGATTGCTGCTGTCTGCCAAAACAAGGCAGCAAGTCCTTAGAACAGTATGACTCACATGTAGGTTCTTCCCCAAACACACAAAAAACCCAGTGACTCCCTCAAAAACTATCACACAGGAAAACAAAGGAAGTGCACAAAGTTTTTGTGTTTTCTTCATTTGTAAAGCATACAATGAAGATACTGTACACAATACAGGACATTTTATTTAAAAAGTTCTTGAGACTTTTTCATATTCTTAGTGAAATTCATCTCTATGTAGATCTAAAAGCTGGCCCCTTAGTTAACGTGCTGTAATTATACCCAGCAATTAAATGAGCAATTGATTGGCCATCAGTGATAAAAAGGACTCTACATAAGCATGAGTGAGATCATGCTTATTGTAAGAAAATATTTGGCAGATAACACCCCTATTCTGCATGACCAGAAAATGCTCTGCTCATGGCTCCAAGATCCTTTAAGTTGGTGTTTTAACAACAGCCTTCTGATACCTATCTTTCTAACACTCTCAGTCTATCTGCGGCAGTCATTTTTAGTTTTATCCTATGTGTTTCTTGGACATCTGAGGGCTTTCCACAATTTTGCAGTTAGTGAAAAGACAAAGAATCAGCATCATAGCTTCCAGTCACTAAGCCATAAATGTGGCGTGCTTTGATCATCCTTTTTTTCCCCTATGATATTTTTATGCATTTTTCGCCAAATGATAATTCAATAAAAACTAGAAGTGCGGAGATTGGATCTCAGACCAGTGATCTTCAGACTGGGCTCAGAACTGGCAGCCTTGAGGTCACAGAGATGCAGTTCCGAGTGAAATGTTTAATTTTTTAGGTAATGCTGATGGTAAATCATAAACTCTCAACTAGGCGAGCCTCACATAATGATTTTCATGGTGCTAGAGCCTGGACAAAATGGTTATATGAATAGTTTTGAGACTAGAAGCTTCCGGTTATAAGAATAAAGTTACATAAATTCAGTTTGTGGTTGAAGGCATTGTACTCATTTAACTTGAAGATAACTTGTTTGCTGATAACCAGGATTCAAGTATCATTCCAATTAAAGGTAAAGCAGGAAAAAAAAAAAGGTAGCGTCATTTCTAGCATGGTCAACACTTGGACTTCCTAATATTAAACATATTTCTGTTTCTTAATGATCATATGACCTTTTCTGCTTTTGCTCTGAGACAATATATGATTTCAATCCTTAAGTGAAATTCAAAGTCAAAACAAGGTTAAAAATCTGTAAGAAATTGCCTTTTTGTACAGCTCAAACCTGACAGTTTTTCTCGGTCCTTGCCTTGGCACAAGCTTCTCACATCTATGCAAAACATGTTTGAGAAATTATCAAGTCACAGAGTTATTAAGTGGAGTCATCTGGTGTTTACTTTGCATACATGGAAATATGCATCATCAGATGAAAAAATGGAAAATAAACCAGACCAAGTGCCTACAGATTATGCATCTTGTTGTAACTATTGATGTGCATTTTTAAAGTTTTTTATTCCTATTTTCTATATGAAAGCATCTTAAAAATGCAAGTTACAGAGCTAGAATTCTTGCCCATTATAGATGTAGTAATAACTTTCTAATTAGAGAATTCATTGCTACACTGCATAATCAGCTTGTTGAAGACATGCATTATAGTAAAAGAAAAAAACAACCACTCAATAGTAACATAGCTGTCCCATTAAAGTCTTGATTAACTTTATAACAATAATGCAATATCATTATACTTTCATAAATTAGAAGACAAATTGGATATATATCAAGTAATGCTCTTGTATCTTTAGAAAAGGATGCATGTTTAATTTAAAGTAAAATAACTCCAATGACATTAATTTCTTAAGTAGGGGAGTAACATATATAAACTCTACACAAATATATAAACTAGATATTTCAATATCTCAACCATTTTATGTAAAGGTTTCAAAGAAACTATGATATATAACATAAATCACTATATACATATATATACATATATATATGTCATATAAATGACATAGGGTAGCATCAAAAGCAGTAGATATGAGCAATGACAATTGAGATTATCTATTACAGATAGGCTGACCTATCCAAGCTGAGTCCCACCGCTCCTGTTTGGTCAGCAGGCACCTTTTACCATCTGCTTTACTTATATTGGCTCACTCTTTTCTATCATTATATAACAGACATATGGCCAGATGGCTATTTAGATCCAAAATGCAGCCTGGAAATCAGAATTTTCAAACTCAGATTAAAAACTCAGATTAAGTTTATGAGACTTTAAAATAGGAGAGTACTGATAGCTAAACATACAGTTTGTATGGATACTTATTAGTAAGAAAAAAAAGACTGGCTTCCATATAGCAGAATTTTATATCTAATACCAAAAAAGACTGAATGAAATATTCACAGGTTACATAGAACCTAGGGAAAAAGTTCTTAAAGACAATTTCAAGAAGACTATATATATCACTTTTACCCTCAAGGCTCCTCTCACCCCACAAAAAAACCTTTACATCATTGCTCTGTAACTATTCTAATAATATTTCTGAAACTATATTGCATAATATCAACTCAGAAATGGAATAAAAGCATTTTTCTTACAATCATTAGATAAGAATCAGCCAGACTGGGTGCTGAAGTTCAGTCTCAAAGAGGCATATGACCATGAGAGAAAGACTGCATATATGAAAGGAAGGCTGGGTCAAAGCCCCAGTATATATCTGAAAGCCCACATGGCTGGCAATTTACTTTAAAATGTCGCTAATAAATATTTGTCCACTACTGCTTCTATCCTCAAGAGATCAGAGAGTTCTAAAGTTTGATATGCTTTCTATTATGTTTACATGGTATCTCATATATAGGATAGAAAGAAGTTCCCAACTTTCACCTTGTATTAAAGTGACTCTTTTTAAAGGAGAAAATAAAGCATTTTATCAAAAAATTATTCAAGAAGAAATCTATTAAACTGGAAATCTGAATCACATTAGAGTAATAAAATATCTGTTAGCTATTTTTTTTTTGTTGTCCCTTTCCCAGATTGTTCTGCAAAGCATTAATTCTGCGTTATCCTTGGAGAAATCATTGGATTTTTTTCCCCCTTGCTTTCAGTTCATAGAGATATCTTTGGGAGAAATTTTGTTGTTATTTAGATTTGTTTGGAAATGTTACAGAACAGAAACCATGAGCTAGCTAAAAGCAATGGGATTCTAGTGAATAAGATATCACATCAGTATCCTAATCATTTCACAGCCTAAAGACAACTGCAGCGAAGCCAACAAAAGAGCAAGTAGAGCCTGCCAATAAGCCAGATGCTACTGTTGAAAAAGAAATTTCTACGGCTTAACATCTGGGCACTGTGAATACCTTTCAGAAATGAAGGAAAGAACTATTCTACACTGAGATACAGAGAATGTGTATTAAAACATGTTTCACCAGCAGATACGCTTATTAAAAAATATCATTAGAAAGTATTTATTTGGTAGCTGAATTTGTTAAAAAGAGGAGGAATGTAGAAAAACATCCTCTATACTTGAAAGCAGCCCTTGTGCTCAGTTGGAGTTAGCAAGAGTGGTTGATAGGAATCTTGAATCAATATAGCAGCTAATGTGTGGGTATCACATATTTGATTTTATTTGACTTAATTGTAAGCATGGCTTTGCCTGCAATGTTAATGCATCTTCTACAGGTCATCTGGAGATGCTTTTTTCCTAGCAGTCCAATACTGGATGCAAGCTTTATCAAAGGTGGTGACTAAAACAGTGATTAAATGAATGTTGGACAAGGTAATTATGATATGTCTTTCTTTAAGGACTGTTGCTTGAAGATTTTTTTCCACCTGTGTAGGAAGAGAGTGAATGTGATTTTGGGCATAAAGATGGATGTTACATTGCATTGGCCATCTTCTCCAACAAAAAGAACAAGCAGATGGGGTGCCTGTATCTTTGACACTTCCCAGTCTGTTAACAGTTCAAGCAAATTGGCACAGGCTTTCCATCACCACAGACCACACTTTGAATAAAACTTTTACAGAAACACGAAATCCTAACAAGGTCAACAATTTTGACCTGATAGAGAAAAGGTTCTTACATTAAGTCCTTAATTAACTTCTCATTCACTATTGATTTTATGTGGGAAGCAGAATAGTGGCAATGGACACTATTATGAAATTCTGGTATAGCTGAGCCATGCTCTATCATCATTGTCATTATGGCATCACCAGCATTACCACGATGTCTTAGGGTACACAAACCTGGAGCCCTAACTTTTATGACTCTAGTTTTATGTCTAGACTACTAACAACTACATTCTGTATTATTATCTAAAAAACAATAGTTCTTAAAGTTATGCATTAATCTTTTCACATAAAGATGGTGTCTGATAAAGCAAACAGTTCAACATTACCTTTTTTCAAATGAGTAGAAATGTATCAAGAGCAAATGATGTCTAGTTTCCAAGTAAGAGTTTATAAAATACTGACCAGGGAAAAGAAAATTTACCACAGTTCAGGAATAATGCTCATAGCCTTTATTTTCACATCATAGTCACAATTTCAGGTCTCAGTAATTTTCTTTTTTTCTCTCTTGGGTAATATTTTACAACCATTGACCCTAGAACCAGTCACTATTTATTTGCTTTTTTTTTTTTCTAGTGCAACAAACACAATTTCATGTTTCCTGTAGTGTGTTTGAAAAGCTTAAAACCAAGTAGAAGAATAGAAAAATGGTTCCCAAATGATGAAAGAAGCTGAATAATTTTAAAAACCTCAAACCTTAAGTGAGCTGCAGCAGCTTGTGTATCCTGTGCTCAGAAATTGCTGATTTAAGTCACAGAGCTCTTGTAAAACCATTGTTAGATGTTCAATATAGGAAAAACTCCCAAGGTGAACAACAAGCTATGCTACAAAATTTTCTTTATTATTACTATAATACTTTTATTATTTATTGAAGTATTATTATTAATAATACTTTAGGTCATGCAACTGTATGCCAGCCCATTGAATTGTGCTTGGCTGTTAAGATGACAGAATTCAGTCCCACAATTCTTGACCTTGGCTACCACACACCTTAGGAGAGGAATCTAACTGGTCCATATGAGGCAATTGCCTACTAGTCAAATTTTAGAATTAAGTTTGTGGCTTTTAGTTCAATTATAGATCTTCCTTAAAGCCTCTTGAAAGTACCTATGGTAGGCTGGAAAGACCAGGTAACAACTACAACATGCTACTGGTGAAAATATGAAAGAAAATGCAACCATTAAGATTTTATAATTTCTATAAGGTTTGTTGTTGCATAAAATAATATTTCAATGTACACTGTTTATATTTAACAGAATTAAATTTTTATTCATTTACTTCTCAATGCTGCTTCCATTTTGTAGGCTCTGACATTTGCAGCACATGAGTAAATATACTTACATGACTTTGAAACTACCCTATTTCTGGCTGCAGTTTTGTTACTACTATGAATGACTTTCACAACAGGAACGCAGGCCAATTTAAAGTCCAGGCACCAAGCAATTTGAGATCCACCAGCTTTATGCAGTAATATAATTATTCCCTCCGAGGCTCTTAATTGTATTCATCACACCATGATTTCTGCACAAATTAAGCATGCATTTACTGCTATATATAACTTGCTTTGCAGTTAACATCCTGGAAACAAATTTCAAGGAGATAGAATCTTGAACTTAGTCATCCCATGAAATCACTAGTTTCACTGCTCAGAAAAGTCACTTAGACTGTAAGGTCATTATATTTTTACATCATCAAATTATATACAGAGAAGCAGTGAAAAAAGAGTGTGATAAAGAGATCACAAAACTTATACAAATATTTTGTTCAGACTTTAAATGTTAAAGCCCCTAGCAAAAATACCTTTAGATGTATTTTTAAGACACATCGCAAAAAAAAATTAACACTATCAAAAAACCTTGCAGCCCATGGAAGATAAAATGGCTGAAATTTCTGAATTTCAGATCCAGAGCAATTATGATTGTTATCACATATAGATATGTGTGCATATGGATTTATGAATGTGTGTGTACCATTCTGACCTTTTACTTTGCTAATTTTCTAAAAATCACACCTTTCTATGAGTGTTTCAAATAAAAACCCCCCAAACCTTATAGGACTTCACATAATTGTCCAAGTAATGAATTACAGTGAATGTATCATTTGTAGGAATTTATTAAATGAAGAACACATTTGTGTGTACATTTGAGCTTCCTTGTGTAGGGGTGTATCTACTCTGTTATCCAGGTAATTTTGAAATATACGTTTTTGTAATTACATCACTGCAGTGTTGGTCTATGTGAAATCCGAATAACCCAGCATATTTTTTTCTTGCTAAACTATTTTTTTGTGGGGTGGGATAGGGGAATGGAAGGGAAAACAAAGTCTGATCCTATGCATATCAAAATGTGATAGATATGATAGCCTAGACATTCCTTTTTTAGTTTTCTTTACATTGTTTTCTTTATGTGGACATTTCTCTATACCTGCAGTTTTAGAAGACACTCATCAAGAAAAGAAGGAAGAAACAACATACAGATCATGTGATTTCCACCTTCCCATACTCATTCTTCTGGGATTTTGAATTAGGGTACCATTTTGATATGTCTGTGTCATAGGTTAGCAAGCATAGTCCCGGAAGGGACGTCCTTGCTAAGGGGTGCTTACAGTTTCCTCTGGGAACTGATAGAACCTATCAGCGGGCCAGTTTGGATATGGACAATTCTCTAAGCCACTTAAAGTTGTGATCACCTCTGTGATCCACATTTAAGAATAGGCAAACTCCCCCTCCAAGCTCTCTCTCGTTTCCGGCGCTGGGACAGGTGGCTGCGGGCCCCGAGTGGGGGCCAGCGGGCCCAGCCAGGCCCTGCTTGGGCCAGGCCGGGCCGGGCCACGGCCATCCTGGAGCCGATGGACCTGTTCCAGTCATGGAACCCCCCCCCACTGCCTTGCCGTGGGCAGCCGGAGCGGCTCGGCTCTCCCCCCTCTCCACTGCGATAAGAAAAATTCAACATTCCAGCTGCAAAGCTGCAAGGCCGAGGTGAGATTAACCCTTTTTATTGCTGTGAAGAGCTGAAAACCTGAGGGAAGAGAGAGAGGAGATGCTTAAAGCTGAAATTCTGTTGTGAAGCTATGATATATCGGAGTATCCTGTTGTAATTTCATGAAGATATGGGGGGTGGAGTGTTCAACTCGTAAGCAAAAGCACCTGCGCTGAGATAGGCAGATGCTGACGCAGCTGTAATTTCATGAGAAGTTTGGACAGGGAGAGATGAACCTGATGAGGACTTTTGCTCCAAACGGGAAAGGAGAAAACCTCAGTTCCTAGAGATGCTCCCAGAGATAGTCCTAACGATGAAGATGATGAAGACCCTTTGCTCCCAAGGAAGGAGAAGGGCCTCTGTTTTTTGTTTCTGAACGGCTCAACCTTAAAATTGTACCCCAAAAAACTTCAAGAGTGGACCCTCGAAAGCAGTTGCGGGAAAAGCTACAAGTCGGGGGAAAGGACTCACACGCAGGCAGAGAGACTCCTCTTCCTAAATGGACTGAACAATATTTGGAAGTGGGCGGCTGTCTCGTTGTGATAATGTTTTCATAGCATGAGCAAGAAGAGACTTCTCTTTCTAAATGGACTGAACAAGGTTATTACGGAAGTGGTAAACACACTGAACATCTCAAGGGTTGTCTTTTCACATTGTCAGTGGGAGAAGGGAGGAAGGTGGGGGGAGGAGGAGAGTTCTGAAGGTGGTATTTTTTTTTTTTTTTTTTTTCTTCTTTTAGGTCTGTTAATAAACTTCTTTATATTCTTTCAAGTTTGGTGCCTGTTTTGCATTTCTCCTAAGTCTTATCTCACAGCAGATAAACAGTAATGAGTATTTTAGACCAAACCACTACACTAAATTGGTGTTTCCGCCCGGTTACAAACCGAACCCGCGACAGTCTGTAAATTGCTATAATTTATATTGCTGTAATTTAAATTGTTATAGATTAATTACAATTTATAAAAATTAGACGTTGTATAAATTGTCCTGTGTCCCACAGAATTAAGAAACAAGATTTTAGCAAGATTCAGAGTTGTTGTGGGCAGTAGAAATATCCACAGTTAATGTCAAAGTTAACAGCTAGAAACAATAACAAAAAGATGGGAAAAGAATAGTCAATGGAAAAAGATTCTGTGATTTGAATCAGCCTCTACATACTGAAGGCCAAACCAGAGAACCTCTCTGAAGTGTGAGTGGCTGGTGAGCATCAGGAAAGCAATACTGGCCTAATACAATTAAGATGGTGACTCTTACATCCTTGCAATATTATTTTTCTCTAACTTCCATATTTTTTCCTCCTACTTTTCCTTTATTATTTTAAATATATTTACTGAGTCAATAAACCATAAACTTTTTCAGGGTCTATTCTATTTGTATTTAATGAAAACCACTGATGGTTGTAGTACAATGTTTACCTCCTACTTAATTGCTTGAGGTGCCAGTAAATTAATGAAAATATCAAATATATTCATAATCAACACAGCTCACTAAAGGCTTAACTTGGCCTTGGTGTCTGACTAGACTCAAAGTCTAAGGTGATAAGAATAATTTCTACTTTTGGAAGAAGCCCTAATCTCCAATGTTGATGAAAAACATCTATTGAATAATAAAATTAAATTGTATATTGTCATGTGTAATGTCAGCAGATTTGCACTGATATACTGAGAGAAGAGGTATCTCATCTCACCATGCATACATGATAATTTAGAAATATTTCTGCATTTGTTGCACACATGAGGGAGTACCTTTGTTAGAAAACTGGGAAAATTCCCTTGAAGATCTGTAAGACATTTGCCTGACTAAGGTCCTAAATTTGAAGTTTCAATAGCCTACAGGGAGCACCTCCCTCACAATTAATATACCTAAGAATTATGGGAACAGCATGGAAGTGACTTGGAATGTTATATCATGGCCAAGGGACTCTTTAATTTAATGATCTCTTTTAGCTGCAGTTCACATGTATGAATCCTCTACCCTTCAGTCTGATATGAGCGTTCTCTCAGAGCATTGCACAGTGTGAATGAACAGATAGCATTTCTGTACTCACAGTGCAGAAATGGTCCTTCAAAACCCTTGTAAGATACCAGGCAAGCAATTAACAAAAGAAACATAATCTCTAAGCATAGAGAAAAAAACAGCAACAAATTTTTGCCAAAATATAACAACCAGTCAGCAAAAGTCTATTTATTGGCAATGAAAACTGTCAGCCCTTTAAGCTCGCCGGATGAAGCCTCTTCCTCAACAAACCTCAACTCTCTGCATGCATCTGTTCAATAAGACTAGCTTTTCAAAAATCTGATAAGGGTAACACTTTTACACTTTTTTCACTTTCTTGAAGAAGAAGGAAGAGAGTTACAGGAACATTACGGAAAATTAAGCACTAGAATTCTTTTGGCTCCTGTCATATGATTTTGAATTGTCTTCTGATTAATTGGAAGAACTGGTAGGATTGGAAAAAATCCTTCTCCTGAGTGCATTGCTCAAAGCCATTCTGACCCTCAAAAGTCAGAAGCAGTACTCTAACATCCTCCTGGAAAAGGACACAGACATTGAATTTGTTAACCAGTTTCTTTATATGCCCTTAAAAATATTATCTAAAATATAATGGAACTCACTTTCATTTTTCTCCTTCAAAACAATATCTTCTAAATAGATCCTTAGGTGGTAGTGAAGCACATTACAGTAATCCAGTGGAGAAAATCTCAACATGGGCTATCAGATTTTGCTTCTAAGAAAGAACAATAGACTCAGTTACTGCTGCTGTTTGTTTATATTAAATGGCTAGGAGTATGTCTTGACACCAAATCAGTCAGAGTTGGCAAATGACAATGAGCCAGGAGGTGTTGCAGAAGACTTTCTTACTCAGAAAGGGCAAAGTGGTGGCCATGCCCAGGTTTTATTCTTAGCATCCTAACTTAAAACAGAAACACATGGATGGATCCTAAACTACATACAAATTCTAACTTACACAATAGTATTCCTTTACTGACTTTAACCTGAATATTTAACTTCATTTTAATCCAGTCTTTCTAGTTTCAAGTACTTTCCTCGATTTCTTCATTCCCTGATGAAGATTTTGTCTATTGTTCATTAATATCATAAAACTGAAGCTCTAACATCCATGTATATATATTTCTTGGTTTGTGAGGTACATAAATGTTACTTGATTACTTGAATTCTGAGCTCAAGCACCTTTTAAGCCTTTATTGTCTTCTTAGGGTACTGCCACTTCTGCCCAGACCTTCCAGATTGGATAAAGAGTTATGTTTCTCTCTGATAATCAAGACTAGTTCAAACCTATCAGAGCCTTTTCACATCATGGTGTAATATATGTTCATGTAGCAAAATGAAGACAAGATTGTAACATGTTGAGTAAATCTGTTTTCCAATCTAATAATAGAATTTCAGGCATGGTGCCCAAGCCTTGACATCTACTATTGGCCAAAGTACAGGGTCCCTGTTCTATGTATGATGTTATCCAAGTTGCTGCTATGTACTGAAGCAAATGTCCTCATTTTCATTTATTTTGTTGCCCTTGTTAAGCAGATGATACCAAAACATTTTTACTTTGCTCCTTTGACACTTTATCTATGTGGAGAAAATGAGACTTCTTTATTTTATATACCCTGGTTCCTCAAAGTTCCTGCCAGATTGAAAGGATACTGTATTTGATAAAAAAAGAAATTAAAATAGCAGTTTTACTAACATATTAAAATAACTTTGGATCACATCTCTTGTGGAGTCCAATCCAATGACCATTGCGACTGGTAGATTTCAGTAGCCACTAATCACAGAACTGTGGCTTTTTCACACGCACACCTATAAATGTAGCTGTACATTTGTCACCTAATCAGTGTAGATTTTATCTCAGCAATAAGAGCAATCTGAAGCCAGTTACTTTTAATAGAAAGTATGGCAGAAAGTCTGAGCAATCAGACAAAGCAGCACAATTAATGTAATAAAAAGCTTCAACAGGAAGTCTGTTGTGTCTGTTTCCCACTTAATCAGCTACAACATTAAAAAGGAATTTCAGGCACTATAAAGTCATATGAGAAATATCTCACAGACATTTTCTTTGTTATTGTAGGAGGAAAAGTAATGTGAAAAGACAAGTAATTTTCTCAGGTGCTTCTGACTTTTTCAGTTTTGGGGGATGAAAATCTGGCTTTCATGCTGCTGTTTTTCTCATACCTGCATTCTGACATTAAAATAATAGACCGAATGAAGTGAACATATTTCTAAATTTCTGTCACACACATCACTCTGTCAGTTAGTAATTGACATAATGACAAAGTGGCCAGGGACAATGTAAGTGGAAAAAAAGGGATTGGAACAAACAGGATGTGCAAAAGAAGCAGTCTAGAGAGTCTGCATCTCGATGGCATGACTAGCTGCATTCCCATTATATTGCTTTAAAAAAAAATCAAATATTCTATGTCTTGTGGGTATAAGGTGAGTCTGATAAACAGAAACCTTCTAATTTTCTAGTTCCAAAGAAAGGTCTGTCAAGGTTAATGCTGAAGGTTCCTGAAGAATTTTGATTGGCACTGAGCAATAGTTTGGGAAGCATAACTGAAGGAAATGAAACAATAGGCTACTGAAATATCAAGGGAACTGAGAATGTTAGCAGTGTTCATATAGCATTGTACACCATGGCATCCTGGACATGAATATTCATGCTGCTACAGTTACATATGCTCAAAAGCCTTAAAAAGTTCCCTCAGATATTATTGTGCTGTAACTATTAACCCCACTTAATATGTCCTGAAAAGAATAAGGCCTGGGACTACACAAAGGGAAACTTTTACTGACAATATTTGGTTTATAGAGGAAACTTTTTATTTGTAACATGGTTTTGAACTCTGGCATGAAGAAATGAAAAGTGTTTGGTTGTTTCCTAGAGTAGGACTACAGAAGTCACGTTCACATTGTGTTCAATTCTCTTCCTTCCCAAAACAATGATTTTGTAAAAGAGTTTGAGTCTGAGCTCTGGTCCTGCTTGATCTACAAATAGAGAACAGTTACAATCATAGTTCTAATGAAGAGATGCATGGATGTGCATAGCTGTAGCTATTTTAGTTTGTTGTTTGGTTGGGTTTTTAAATTAGGTCTCTGTCTGTTTGCTTGTTTTGCTTTGTTGTTGCTTTTGTCTTGTGGTTTTGTTTGTTTATTTGTTTGTTTTGTTTTGGGTAACTCTCCTCAAAAACAAACTCGTGCAGAAGCTAGCCATAAGCAATGCCAGCCTGTAGATCACTGATTGATTCCTGTCCTCTTTTATTTAAAAGCACACTTACAATAGAAAATACTGCTTGGTTAAAAACACAGTCTGTCGTGGGAAAAGGGGAAAGGTAGCACAATCTGTAGATGGCAGCTCAGAATCATCCCTGCTTGTAGCACTTCCTGATGGTTATTCTCTAGGTGACTTCAGTAATGAGCTTCCTGGACTGTTTTTTAGGCACACTTTAAGCACACTGCTGAATATATGAAGAACATCCCTCCTTAGTTTATATAATCAAATGCATTTGTTCATGGTTGTGTATAAAAATGACAGATTTTGGCATTTATAATTGTTATATATATATATATAGACTCTTTCACTGCATGTGTGAGAGTCTTATTAATGATAATTTCTAAATGCACTACAAAGATGTATGATAAAAAATTATAAAACCTCATGAAGATATTTTAACCACTGCTTAAATATATCTCATATAGATCTGCAGAACACTAAATTAAATAAAAATCAGTTACTTAAAGGATGGAAAGGTCTCCAGCTTCATTTTCATGTTTATATAAAACATAACCCCTCAAAAATCACCCATCTGAATTGACACTTATAAATAATATGCAGCTACTTTAAAAGAGGTGTGTTTGTTTGACATAATACATATTTGCTAGTACTTAAAGAAGCCCAGCAATTCATAATTATAAAATAATATTTATAATCTTATTTGTAATAGAATCCTGCCATTATTTGAAAGACATTTTGATAAAAAATACTATTTAGTTCTACACGATAATCCAAGTCCAACAACAAGTACATGAAAGACCCATTACAATTTTCTCTTACTTGCCTCATTAGGTTCAATGTGCAAAAGAGATCAATGACTCCAAGGTGAATAGACAAAGTGTGTATTTTATCTTTTGCTTGTGTCCTGCTTTAAACAGAGTAAAAGATTTAGTTTTTATTTATTTTTTGAAGCACTTCTACTTTCGTTTCTCTAAGTATACCACATTCAGCTACTTTCACACTCTTTCTGTTTTACTAGCATGTCCTTTCATGTCTCCACATACGTATCCTAATGAAATCATTATGGCTGAACTGTTTTTATCCTCCTCTATTTCTACAGTATATGGTAGTAATGGTCTCATTTTATTTTGATACACTGACATTACAAGTGTCCTTTTTATCCCCCTAAATATTTTTTGGGGTCTATTTAAATATATATATATATATATATATATATATATATATATTTAATTATTCAAATCACACAGATCTGTAATCTCACTTGATGCAAAACTATACGATTTGATTATCATATATGGGATACTGACATGGCTGCTAATATTTGTTTTGCTGTGTAAATTACAAGTTGTTAAACAATAATACCTTGAACTGCAGTATGATGAAGGGAAAAAAAAGCCAAAACCAAGAAAAAGAAAAAAAATATTTAAGGATGGTTTAGAAGGTTTAACTGTTAAAGGGGAAGATGTGTCTCATTTTGCATCTTCGTGCATCATAATCCATTGTCAGCCTGCATTATCTTACCATTTAACTTGGAGAACAGTAAGTTCTAATACTGTAAATTTATTTTACATGTAGTCTAAGGACATAACTGAAATTTGTAAGTCTTACCAAAACAAGGATTGCAAAATGAGTCAAATATTTCTTAGCTGATCTTCTTCTTAGTTGAAGGGGAACTTCACTGATTTCTATGTATTTCAGAGGATGTGTTTTCTGGAACTTGGGAACAAGTGGAAACTTGAATCACCTTTTTTCTCCAGGTGGGTTTTTTTGCTACCCACAGAAGTACTGTTTTTAATTTTGTTGATACTGCTGGTCAGCTTTCCACCATTAACTACATATAGTAAGACCTAGGAAAAGAGGTTTTTATTGCTTTTGGTCTTCTCATTTTCCATGGTACATAAGGCAATGTTGAAAGGTTCCTTAAAAATTCATGGTTTCCCTGAAGGTAAATAAAGAGGGAAGAAGGATTTTCTACCTCTCCCCTCTTTCTCTTCTATACTTCCCTACATTGGATGATGGGAAGAGATGGCTGCTTAATGGGAAAATTGCATGGATTGGGAAAATGGATAAGAACAGCCCTTCAGCTGCCATTTGCTGGAAACTATCACTAACTGATTTGAAATAGCATAGCTCATAGTTTTGATCGGAAATATTTCAGCTGAGTCAGAAAAAACCTGAACAAAACCATGTATTTCACCAAACAACATCAATAAACAAGAGTAAAAGAGTATCTTAACATCACAGACATGTTGTATTTGATTAGCTCAATTCCCAGTATTACATTTGCCCAGTGCTACTCCTACAATAAAGAGGTTCCTTTGGAAAGTGACATAATAAAAAATATATTTGAACCCTTTTTTTCTGTAATACATTTTGAAATAAATTATGTTTTTGAGCTTTCCTTAAGAATAAAACTGGTAGTTTATGCTTGAAGAAACTAAATATCTTCGCAGGTCATACACTAGAGATTTGCATCCTGCATAGGACAAAAAGGGGAATGATATATGGCCAAAAAATTAAAATAAAATCAAATAATTTGTTTCCTCAAAATAAAGAAAATGTTTCAGAGTTCAGGAGGTTTCATGAATTACAAAATCATAAAACAAAAGTGCAGGTGAAAATAAAGTATGTGAACAGTGACAGGTGCATAGGGCAGCTAGTCTTATTTCAGTCTCAAGTTTCTCAAAATGTTGAATACTACTGTATCAGAGTACAAGAGAATTAATTAAGTGTTTACAATTCAAGGGTCTTACTTTCTCAGATTCGTAGTGTGTGTGAGAAATACCCCTTTTTCAGAGATCAGGGAAATGGTCACATAAGAACTATATATCTGTTTTATTCTGAAAGAGAGAAAAGGTTTCATCAGTACCTGAGTTTATGCAAAACTTCTACAAAGGAATAAAACTTATTCACTGACCAGTACATTGTTATAATTGAAATTGCTGCCTGAATAGATTACTACTCCATGTGAATTAAGTAGAACAGATCCAGGACTATGTTATTTTACTATCAATCAAAGAAAGAATTCAGAAGCCTTGTAGCTTTGTAGCATCATCTTATTTTAATAAGAGAAATCTGGTGAGAGGACAAGAAGAGAATGAGTAAAAAAGAAAATATATTGTGCATTGGAAAGAAAATACGTTTTTGTGTTTGAATTTCATGAAGTGTTTTATATGTATGTCAAAAAAACCAAACCAAAGCATTATTTTTTCCATTTATGCAAACAGTAGGATGGTGTATCCTATAAATAAACTGATCTCAGTTTTTGTTTGAGGTCAGAAATTTAAACATAATGGGTGTATGAATGATCTAGATATATGTTTTTTATATATAGGCTAAGATAAATATATAGATGATTTTGGTAGTGTAACAGATATTTCTATTTTATTTCTGATATAGCTATTGTTCTATGTCATCATCTAAGCAAAAGGCATTATATCATCTAAAATCTGGGAATGGCATGATAAGAACAATGTTGATCAGGACAAAATACTTCGCTGTATTTTCAGTAAAGTGTGTGAATGTCTCAATGATATAGTTTGTATAGAGTCCCTTTCAGATATATTCCTCCTACATGTATTCTTTCTCTCAATCTTTTCTGGTTTTATGCTTTCCCATTTAATCCTTATTTTGTCATTTTTCTCATATCTATGGAACCTTTGGAGTAGAACCCTTTCCCACACCTGACATTTATTAAGTACATGAGAAGAGGTTACTGTTTGAGAAAGTGCCTGTCTTAATGAGTGGATGGCAAGTGATTTTAAATGTGACCTAAAATAAATCATGCTTTTTTCTACAATTTTTATTTCCATACATATATATTTTTGATTCATCCTTACATTTTCTGCATATTAATATTGTGCTTGATTTCTGGAATTTATGTTCAGTTACAATGAATTCATACAATTAAACTCCTCTCATTTCCAAAATTACACACCTACATACTCCATTTCCGCAACTCCCTAAAGTAAATGTTTAAAAAAAGATGAGCTGAGTCCCTTTGGCAAAAGCCAGCAGAATGGAACTCTTGCAAATTCACAGGGAAGATGCAATTGAGATTCAAGTAATGCCAACTGCAGTTGCAGAAATATTTTAATTTCTGAAAGCTCTCTTACCCTGTTCTCATCAATTTGTTCTCCCCCAATTCAGACATACGGTTTGCGTTCAGTTAATTTTTATTTTTGGTGTGAGTCTTTTAATCTGGAAGATGTTTGAACTTCTTCTGCCAAAAAACCTCACAGTTCTTTAAACCAACATGTTTTAAATTACTTGCAATCAATACTGTAAAGTGATGAACAGAGTGCTCTTTGCTCAATGGATTTCTTGAATTTTTTTGTTACAGTCTAGGACTCAGAAATATAGTGATCATGGAACCTGCACCTTGATCTTAGAGTTTGCAACCTGTGAGTCTCATCTCATCTTCACCAATAGTTCACCGTGGTGTTGTCTTCAGTAAAAGTACTTCCAAGACTTATCTTGAAATGCTTTGTGAAAAACATATTCCCATTGGTGAACAATGTTATAGGAATTCCTGAAGAACTCTAGTGACCTTCAGTTGCTAATGATCTGGCTTCAAATCTCTCAGAAAATATTCAGTCTGGAATAACCTTAAATTAATTTTTTTTATTATTTCCCAGTTAGGAGGTATTGTATTTTTTCTTTTTCCCCTTTTTCTTTTCCAATTTCCTTTTTCCTTGTAATCACATGAGTTCATTTTGCTTGAATTAAAGGAATTAAAGTCTCATAGGGTCGAGAAACAGGGCTGATTAGGGGTTGGTTTGTTTGTTTGTTTGTGGGTTTTTGGTTGGTTGGTTGGAGTTCTTTTTGGTTTTTTGGGGGTTTTTTTTGGTTTTTTTTTGTTTGTTTGTTTCTTTCTTTCTTTCTTTTTTTAATTTAACTCCTGCATTTCCTCTTTGATGCAAGTTCCTGACAGTTTTTCAGCCACCAATGAAAAGGAGGCTGATTTTCATTCCTTTCATTATCGTAGAGTATTTTAAAACTAGAACAACATTAATATTTTCTTAATCCATGGAAATTGCTTTGGTCACACAGAAGTTGAATCACTTCAATTAAATAAGTATTCATTTAATTTCTTTAAATTGGCTCAACCCTGTCATGGAACAGCCCTCAATTAATTTAGGATTTCCCTGCATCAGTTTAGATTGCATTTCTAAAACTATGTATTAAATAAATGGTATACTTTTGTAATCAGTTTGATGACTTTATTATTACCTCTTCTGATATTTCGGGTTTTGATCTCAGTGACTACTTGTTCATTGAAGTGCAATTTTGTTCAAATATAGTCTGTTTTGAAACACTAGTATCTTCTTGTATTGACTCTTTAACACCTGAACTAGATCTGTGCAGGGCGGATGGATATATGTAAGCAATTTTACAGCAAAAAAACATATAAAGAAAAATGGTTCACCTAATGTATAATTTTCTTTTCCATTCCAATTGCTGCCTTCCACTTCAGTGGATTTATAGAGTTCCTCTGGAACTTTATTAGGTTTTTCTTGATCCTCCCATGTCTACTTTTTATAAAAGAATGCATATGCCTATGACTGCATGGTTCAGTTTTTAAATAGACTTTGCAAATTTTAATTTCTTCTCCTTTTATGTCCTTGGGCATTCTTGATATATTTCTTCATGGTTTGTAGCCCTTTCCTAACGTGTACTGTCTAAAATTAGGTAAAGTCCCTTTCCTGAGGATGTTGAATGTCATCATATTGTTCTTCGTGATGTTCTCTTACTCCTTAAATTAAATGCAGTTAGAAGACAGAAGACACCAATTTGGTTTTTTTGTTTGTTTGGGTTTTTTTTGTTAAAAGCAATTGTTTAGGAAATCAATTGTTTAAGTTAGTTCAGAAATGTAATCTTTTAAGTCTTGTTCCACTTGTATATTTGACCAAGTACTATGCAGACAGATGAAGCTATCCAACCTTTTACATTCCATAGGCAGTTCCATAATGGTCTTCATAGAAAAGTTGTCTCAGCTGAGAAACTGATCTCCTTCTCCAATTAATACAACATTCATTGGCAGAATTTTGGTGAGATCTTACAGGATGAGTAAAAGGGTAAGATCTGGTCTTGATTTTCATTTTGGGTCATGTGCATAGAAATTACAAAAATCGTGACTTGGTAATAGTGTAAAATACTTTCCTACACTTTCATAAGTCATTTCACAGGGAATGACTGTCCTGTTAGAACTGTAAGCTGAACAATAGTTCGAAGTATGGGAAAGTAGAGGGAAAACAGGAGCAGTCTATAGTTTTGCTTTATTTTTTCCTTTTCTTTCATCAAAGTTAAGAGTCCATTTGGACTTCTGATCTGGAAACAAGCAAGACAAAAGTCTTTGCCAAGCAGACTCTTGTAAGTCTGATAACTGTAACAGGAACAGAGTCTCATTAAATATTCTCCATTTTCCTCTGGAAGTAGCTTTGGGTATTTTGGTTTTTTTTCTGTAATAAAGACCTAAGCCAAGTAGTTCTATTTCTTTTCTGTAATAGAAATCCATGCCAGAAGATGAAGATATACACGTAGTCTCTCTCATAAAAATTATGAAGACCAAAGGCAATGGGAAGGATGCAATGCAAAAACCTGGTGTGTTTGGGGTATGATGTGTGGCTTGCTGTACTTCCAGTGTATTTCTATCCCAGTGACCTTTTCATGGCAAACATGAAAATGATCAAAATCACGAATTATATGTCTGTTATATCAAATAAGTAACTTTGGGCCTAAAGACTTGGAAAAAAATGCCTGTAACACTTGATCTGATGTTATAGCTCTCTTTCCAATTATAAAGTCACTAGATTTTATATTAGATCCCAATTGTTGAGGTTCTTATGATTTTTGGCTATTTTTTAAAAAATAAATTTAATCTCATTCCCTAGCATATTCTGTATTTCAAGCAAACTAGCTAAGCAATATGAAATCTACAGGCCCTGTATAATTTCTGAAGCTAATGCCATCTCTTTAAGGGTTCAGTAATCAGTCATTACTTCGTAAGCTATGGTCCCCAGAGATGGAGTAAATGTCTTCTCAGCGCATCCCTTCCCATCCTAGTTTCTCTGTCTCCCCAGAAAATTCTTCTGAACGTACCACTTCTCTTGTTTCTGAATTCCCTCCAGTTAGAATTTGTTTTTTTAAATAAAATGGCACTTCATCTGAGACTGGTGAAGTCTCTTAACTTTCAAGCCATAATCTGGAAATTCTCTTGGCTGTAAGTTCACATCTTTCCCCTGTACATGGTAGAAGGAAGATATAGCATTACATTAATTAATTTTACTTGAATTAGGAAAAATCTAATTGAATGAGCAATTGATTACATGATTACTTCTTTGTTCTTAAAACTCCAAATTTTTTCTTCATTTAAATTCACTTAGTTAAATGAACAAGTTCCTTTTTTTTCTTTTTACTATTTAGGAATTTTACTAAATAAAGACTGAGTCATTATTTTCTAATATTTTGTATTTTTAATTGTCTTTTAGGATAAACAATACCTACATATATTTAAAAATAACAAAGTTAACAATAAAGAGTCTACTGTCTTTAGACACTGTGCTTGGTTGATTGTTTCTGATCATAGTGTTCCTGAAGAACTTAAAACTAATGTACTTTGGTTTCTCAAGTATAGATTTTTTAAATGAACTGGAAAAGTCTTTGTCTTTCTCAAACTAAGTTTGCCTTTTCTGGCTGTAATGATGTGTCAAGAAACATGGGCTTTAAACTGAAAGAGAGTAAGTTTAGACAGGGTATAAGAAAGACATTTTTTACCATGAACGTGTGAGGCACTGGAACGGGTTATCTAAAGAAGTTGTAGATTCCCCATCACTGGAAATGTTGAAGGTCAGGTTGGATGAGTTTTTGAACAACCTGGTCCAGTGGAAGTTGTCCCTGACCACAGTGGAGGGATTGAGGTTTAAGATCCCTTCCAACCCAAACCATTCAGTAATTCTATGATTATAACATATATCAAATTAAATTCTTTTTTTTAGAATGAAATGATCAGGATAAATTTTATCACCTTGTGACCAAATATAAAACAATTAAATACACAAGTTAATAATTTCAAAACCAGTTTCATTTTTACATCTGAGATTATTTTAATTACAAAATATCTTTTTCAGAGCACTGGAATTTACTCATATGCAATTTACACACATATTTATATTTATATTTATATTTTTATATATATACATACAATTCTACAGATGAAGCACTAGGAGAAAAAAAGCTTATGTGAAATACCTTCCCCTTTCTTACAGCTACAGAAGTATTTTATAAGGTCAGAAAGTCCTAGTTATTTTTGCAATAGTTTAATTTCTTAACTGTGTAAACAGCTTTGAAATCCTCTAAAAATATATTTATTGGTATTTTAGATGTTGCTAGAGCTCAGAAAAGGATAAAATAGTCTCATATGTCTCCTACTTAGTTTTTATCATGTTTGTGGTACAAAGGTATGTTCACCTAGTTTAGAAGCATAGCTATATTACTTTCCTTGTAAAATTGTAGTCTTGTGACTAAACTCTGCCAGCCCCATGCAAACACAGACACACATAGTCCGAGTCCATTGAAAGAAATAGTGTTTTTCAGTTGACATTTGTATTCTGGAGAAGGTGATCCAGTCCCTATGTTCAGTGTGTGCTGATCTATTGGCAAGGAGGAAAGGGGTTGCCCTGATCTGACTGTCTAGTAACTCATCACTTCTCTTTAACCTGATGCTGGGCACTTAAAGGCTGATGAAGTGTTGGTGAAACACAGTATTACTATGCCAGGTTGTGATAGGACTACCTGCCCAGGAAGAGGAAAGTACAAATTCCAGATTGTCCCCATGTCATGCATCCAAAGCTAGACCATAGAATGTTTTTGTGGAGAACTTTCTATTGCTTGGCCCACGATGTAGTGAGATACAAGGTGAATGACTGCTCACAATTTTTTAACTTAAAACTATATATCCATGGGTTCTGGTTTCTGCTGCTAAGATATTTTTAAATTGTTACTGTAGTTGTCATTATTACTGCCTTTGAGAAAACTGACAGGCCAGTGTAAAGAGCATACATTGGTCAGAGATATGGGCTTTCCAATTTGACTTCTCAGTGCTTCATGTTTTTGTCTTAGGCAGCCTGAATTACGTCAACAACACATAAAGTGTTGTTGGGCAAGGTCAGCTGCTGAGAAGTGGGAAAACCTATAGAGTTTGAGAAATTACTTCTATGACTGAATAATGAGCCTTGGATTCTGCAACCTGGCACCTGCCATGAGTACTATATTAACGAAAAGGAAAACCCTCAGAGTCATTATGGAGGGATAAAAGCTGGTGTTACAGAGTGGTGAATCAAGCAGTAGCCCTTATGAATAGATACTGTGGTGTTTTACAATAATGATCAAAAGTACTACAGCTTGTAACACTATTACAGCACTCTTTATGGATAAGAAGCATTACTCTGCTAGGAATTTTTTATAGTTCTGAATCTACTATGCTTTGTTGTAAGTGGCCCTCTGTAAAAGTCTATAAGTAGTTACCAGTATTTTATGTTGTTCTACCTTTGCTGTGAAGCCAATGTCTCCACTCAGTTCTATTTATTATATTTTGATGAGTGTAAATGTAGAGCCAGATCCAAGACAAAGGATTTGAGTGAGCTTAGGGTTTTATCTGGAAATTGTGATCTAGAGAATCCCCTCTGAGATTTTACTTAAAGTATTTTATGTCAAAATTTTCTAGGTGTCATTTCAATGAGTTTTCTAGCATCCTTGAATTCTTCTTCAAGGCATGTGTATAAGAAATGTGACTTTGTCACCTAGTGGGTAAATTTTTTGAGACCAGAAACCTACCCTTTATTTTACGTCTATTTTCATCCACAAACTCTTAATATAAAACACGTTTTGAATTTTTGCAGCCCTTCAATTTACACACTATTGTATCTAACCCTTTATTACAAAGATCTTCATTGAATCTGGCCTTCATTAAATTCATAGCTTTAGCAATTACTGTAAACATATCAATCATTGAAAAAGTAATGTCACTTAATGTTGTATAAAGTACACATCGTTCAGACATTTCTTCTTTGAAATTTATGTGGTTCTAGAGTATTTCTTCCAACAGAGAACCATTTTAAATGTAACTGATATAAAGGACATTATGGGATATAGCTTTAGGATTAAGTCTATAGGAGTATATGTTTATATGGTTGTACACTAGGCTGTGAATGGCAGTGGAAAGACGAGGCTTTCTGCATTATGCTGGGACATAACCAGCCATATGGGCCTCTTTTGTTTTTTCCAATCTTCATCTTAAAAGACTGAAAAGCTTTTTAATTCAAGATCCTTCTGATAATACTACAGTGATACATGTCATTTAAAAGACAGACAGCTGCGGATTTGGCAACACGCTACCTATAGTTACAGAGTCAATATATAATGTATTGATGACTTCAGGAATTCTGCTGTCAGCAATGAACTTGCCAGGCAAGAAATACTATATTAAATGGAGAACGCCTATTTTAAAGTCTGTTCAATTGCCATGAGGGGAATAAATCACAAGGATTCAAAAGACTATGACAGGCTGACTTCTTTTGATGCTTCAACTTTTTCAGGCAAAATGTCCATTTATGGATTCACATTCACCTTATCGTGATTCCTTTAACTGATGCTTCCCTGTTGGTTGTGCTATCACTAGGAATTTCTGCTAAAGCATGTACAGGCTAATTTCTGCTGACAGAATTAACAAAACTCTACTTAATCTGGATCAACCAGTGAATAAATGAAGGTAACAATGTCATTTCCCCAAAATCTTTCCCATCATTAGATTCATGCAATTAACATCTTTGTTTCTTTTTTATACTCTAGGAAAACACAGTAAAGTCAAATATAAAATATAGCTCATAGAATATAGCTCATTCTGTTAATTTCTTATGGTTATATGATGCTTATATGCCAACGTAATATGTGTTTTCTATGCTGTGTGCCAGGACATATGAGGAGTATATGAGTTTAAGATGGTTTTAGTACTACTTTGAAAGGGTCTTTACTGGTCTTGTTATATAAAAATTAACTTTTTTTCATATATATATATATGGATTCTTTGATATATTACAAAAATTTTGCAAATATCTGAAAGAATTCAAATGAATGTAACTTAATATACTGAATGTCACCAATGTTAAAACAACTTTTTTGCTAAGAAATGATGCAAAATTTGTCTAATATAATATCTTCTCACAAAATGCAATACTGGGAATTCAGTTTTCCACTAAGACACTGAAGTAACTTTCAGTTTGCAAGCCCATATGGTACAAATCACACAGTTCTCTGACATTAGAGGGCTCTGATAGCAGGCAGAAGGAGATACAAAATGTCAAATCTCTTTATCCAGTTCAAACTATTTTGAAGTGCAAAAAAGCTTGGGATACTGTTTTCTGTATTTCTTGTAAATCTTGACTTCAGTTTACTTCAGTGAGATGGAAAACGTATCATGAATTTCTAGGGTAATCAACACAGAGTTTATATACCTTCATTGAATATATTCTCTTCATTGAATATACTTCAGATATGTTAGGAAGTCTCATGTGGCCAGGTAGCCTCAAAATAATATTGAATGGTGGAAGCGATTCTAATGGACAATGCTGGACTTAACAAAATTGTCCAGAGAGTCTTCAAATGCTTTAGCGAAATGCTTCATATTGCCAGCTGTGGAGACTTATAGAACCTCACTTAGCGTCCCCAGATAAGACTCTTGTCTAAACAGCTGGTCTAGAAAATGAACTACTAAGCCATGGAAACATATGTTTGTATCATGGAATTCCATGAAAATATCTATGGCAAATAAAATGCCACAATATTCCTTCTTTACATAGCAAAGTTGGTATTAAAAAGGTGTTAGTAGTACTAAGGTATCAAAAAAGAAAAAAAGATACTGTTAAAGTAAAGTTAATTTAGGCAAGTGGTGACAGTATATAGATACCAGACAACTTATATAAGAAACACTTTTTTTTTTTTTCTAATTAAATTTTAGTTTCAAAACTTCAGGAATCATACTCACTACAGTTCTGAAATAATAAGATTTCAAAGGCAGAAATATACACCAATATCAAAACCATAAGTAAGTATCTCTAACTAGATAAAGATAAAACTAAAAAAACCCCTAACCACAGCAAATTCAAATAAACTTTGCTTTTCAAGAATAAGCCTGTATTTTGTGGTTGTTTTTCAGTCTTGGAGCTGCCCCCTATAAAAAATTCCTATTTTCTATTCAGATTACAGGATAGAATCAATTTTAGAATGTTGTTTTTACAGTTACAAATGGAAACAAAAGATTAGTGTCACAAAGATAAAAGTATTTACATAAGACTGGTTCATACTTGAGTTCTTGCAGTCACTCTTTCTCTTTTCTCATTCTTATATTGAGATCCACATTCCTACCGAGTAATGCACAGCTTCTGAAAACTATGTTTACTCACAGGAAAATGGGAAAAACAAACACTGACTTACCAGTTTTTATTAGGCGAGGAAAATGGTATCTGGAAACTATGACATAAAACAAATTATCAGATAATAATTGAATATCTTCTTTCACAAATAACTAATGGAAGTTGTAGGTTTTGCAATAATTACTGTGTACATACGCAAAGTTATTCAAAACATTTAACATTAGATATTTAACTTCAGAAGCTGTATTAGAGAACTGAACTGCCTACCTCTTCTATGAAACCTGCAAAGGAAAATTCATAGCATGTACACTAGGAGCTGACTTGTCCCATTAGCAAGAACCTGATGCTTTAACCTGCTGCTTGAATACAAGGAGTGTATAACCCCTAGCAGGGTTGGGCTGCTTCCATTTTGTGACTTGCCTGTGCTGAAAAGGTCTGCAGTGATAACCTTTTCTTTAGGCTGTGCTAGGGTAATCTTTGTGCTATAGTGCGCGAGAACACGTAGTACAGTGAACAGAGGAAAGTAATAGAAGAAGAAGTGTAAGGATGTGTTACTTCCGTCTGGTCTGGGAGGCTTCGGAAGGAATTGCATGGTACTACTGTGAGAAGATGAGTATAGTGAGAGGACAGGTGAGACTTTTAACAGCTCATATATTCAAATGCAGAAATTGTGATGGGGTGGAAATAGGACAGCAATGTTTGCAGGAAAGGACAAGTTTCTAAGCTTCTAGGGTGTAATATAAGCTCTTTTCCCTAATGTAACTAAGGAAAAGGATTGCTATATCATTAAATGTTTCATGGAGGCTTGTGATCAATCATATGAAATTGATTTTTCCTTCCCTTATTCGGAAGCCCTTCACTGAGTTCCCTACATTGTCCAAGGTAATAGATCTTATACAAAAGCTACTGGAGCTTCTGAATTTACAACTGAATTGTGTTAGAATAGCTGTTTCCCACATTAGCTTCTCACACCATTGACAAAATTTCCAAGGATCTAGTCATGGCCAAACTGGGAAAACAAAAGAATTATAATTCTTTGGCTCTTAGTAGCATAACTATGACGTGCAAAATAAATACACACTGTTGTAAACACAGTTCCAACTGGTAGGTCTGTTTTTTGTATCTGAGATACTCTAGACTGTATAATCACATCAAAGATAATATCTGTGTGGTTTATAAAAGTATTTCAGCATGCTGGCTTTCTTCTGGATAAAGTTTGTGAAGCTAGCGAGTGTTTAAGCTTCTGAAATAAGATGAATCATAAAAGAGCCATTCAGATATTTGTGAAATATTTGGCTCAAACAAGAGTTGTTGCCAAAGATGCAGGACATATGCCAGGCAGAATTGGGATCACATGAATTCTGGAGGGAAATCAAAGGGCTGAATGCTTGTTGTACAGGGCTTATGTATGTGTAAGATAGCAACAGATGAAATAACACGAAAGTATTGAGAGAAAGCATGCAAGGGAACCCTATCCATAGAAACAGGAATCTATATATCCATAGAAATATATCCATAGAAACAGGAATTATTCTGTAATTGGATAATCTGGAATAGTACCCTGTATCCTCCATTCTGATTTATCACTTTTGTCTAGTCTCTGCAGGAACTTGTGCGAGCCTTGTATAATAGAACTGACAGAATGTTGAAGAAGGTTGCTTTTGAAAGACAGTGGTAAGAAGAAGATTAGATGCCTGAACATGGTACCTAAGCAAAACTAAGTTCTTCATTCGAGGATAGCAGATAATCTACTTGGAAACAGCAGTTGAGGATGAGGAAAGACATCTCAGGACATCTCAGATGGCATTGCCCAACAATGCTTAAGTAATGGAAAACTTCATTTGGCCTTTGGCCCTGTTGATTTAACTACATAAAACTAGAGAGAAATTTGAAATAATCTATATATCCAGAATTGTGGTCCTGTTAGGTACCTATGCAAAGCCAAAAACTTTGATATAGTGTTGTAGCGTACAGAAAGAAAATGGACAATAAGACATCTTCTACAATATCTCTGATTTGACAAAACTTTCTAAAACAGGTAAGACAGGGAGAAATTTCTAAAGGAATTGTTCTTACAATTTCTGATGTATATCCTTTTTGGACTTGGTGCTAGATGATGATACAGCTGAGATAATCAGTAAATTGAGTAGGACAGCAGGCAGTGGACACAGTGCACAGGCACATCACAGCACCATAGCCCAGAACCAGGAACTGGTTGTTAGTCAGCTGATGCTTTTCTGTGCTCATGTTTATGATTAGTGGACCCTGTTTCTCCTTGTTGGGCCCTTGTACATTTAATGGAAGTTATTTTGCAGCATCATGTTCACATATTTAAAAATGTCATTACTTATTATTAGCTGTATTGACCATATACAGCCAGCTGCATTCAGATCTTTATTTTCCACTGATGTTTTCTACTATTTATCCATTAGCAAGTGAAAGTAGAACTCCTCCCCTGCCTTCATCAGCCTGAACTTTACTAGATCAGAGCCCCAGGGCTTTGTGAGGAAACAGTCTGGGGGTTTTATAAACCAAATAACCTCAAGCTGTTCAATAAAATGTTTGAAATGTAAGTACTGTACCACTAGTGTCATTAGGAACTCAAATGTGCAGCTCTGTGGCTATCCTATTTCTAATACAATATGAAATTATAGATGTTTCTACATAATATTGATTTATGAGACCTAGCAATAAAATAACATATGCAGATGGTTTCTAGAATGCACTTGGAGCACCTCAGAAAGATTCTCACAGTAAGCGGCACCTTTGCATAGTGGTATAAACTCCAGAGACAAGTGTGCTACATTAGTATCGGTGTCAAGCTGACATTTCAGGGTCAGTGAATAAATATCCTAAAGCCCAAGCGTTTATTTTTGAGAAATTTCATATATAATGACCTTGACTTTACATTGTTTTTTAGGTATGCATATGACCTGTATCCAAATCACAATTTACAATGATTTACTTCAGAAATATTATTCCTGCTCTATTAAAATGAATTAATCAAAACTTGATACAGTGCTTTTTTTTTCCCATTTGTGCTTTCATTCTTTCTCATGTTTAGATGAAATAGAGAAAGGACATTGAATTGATAAAGCACATGCACCCACACAGTCATCCACACATATATATTCCTATATATAGGATTTATTTCCCTGATCTCCAATTTGCAACCATATGATACACAAAAGTGTATAAAAACAAGGAAGATCCAGTTCACTATCAAACCAGTCGGTAATTTTTCATGTACGCCCAGTGAGGTTACTTTCCTGCTTACTCTTCAGGGTGAAAGCAACTATACAAAGAGAATTTTATAGAATTTACTCTATCAGAGTTGCTATGAAACTTATATTTGATCATAGAAAGTACAGGGACATAGTCACCAAATGCTAGAGGTGTACAGATTATGATCTTGTTTCCCTTTATGCTTGTAAGGAGAGCTTTTCACTACTTTTCTAAAAGCAGAACCTTGTTCTCCAGTGACTGTGAAAAATAATCCCTTCCTTGGAACATTCTAACATACAGTAAGTCATACACCTAGGCAATCCCCAACCATATGAAATTTAACAGGACTAAGTGCCATATTCTCCACCTGGGGCAGGGTAATCCTGGTTATACCTTCAAACTGGGGGGGGGAGAGGATGAAGAGCAGCCCCACAGAAAGTCATGTGGGGGTCGTGGTTGATGGCAAGTTGAATCTGAATCAGCAGTGCCCTGGTAGCCAGGAGGGCTAACCCTGTCCTGGGGTGTATCAGGCACAGCATTATTACCGCAGGCCTGGTTCCTACGGTATATCACCGTGTCCCGCAGCCATAGGGAGGAGGAGGAGGAGAAGATCCAGCAGGCAGGAATTGTGCAGCAAGATTGATTTATTTAATTATTTTACAAACTCTTTTATAGACTTTTTTCTTCATAGTCTAATTGGACAAAGGACCAGCCACCCCTTGGGGGTGATTGGCCAAAATCCTAAAACATCCATTATCAAAATATTTTCTACTATACCATAAACAAGACTTTCCAAGGTTGCAGGTGGCTTGGTTGTTTACATTCCCTGCTAGCTCTTCTGTGAGAGAGAAAAGTCTCTCACGGACTTAGAAAAATAACAAGAAGATCCTCATTAACAGCATTTTTGTACCTACACAGCATCACCAGCCAGGCAAGGGAGGGGATTTCCTGTTCTTCTTTGTGATGGTCCACCCTCACTTTGAGTGTGGTTTTTGAGCATCTCATTGTAAGAAAGACATCAAGCATTTCATTCCTTCCTTATATAGAAGTAGACATCTTTGTGCTGCATTGTAAATTATCTTACAAATTTAACCTCCAGGTTGAAACCTTGGTTCTTTAAAACTTGTGAGTATTTTCCCAGGATTTCAGTGACCTGCAATTTAATTCTGATATCTATTTAAGGTGTAGCCTTTATGTTTCATGGACAGTTCTTTTGTTTTCATGAATTCATGATGCATGGAATTTCTGAGCTGGAATTTAATAGATTGAAGGATTCTGCTATTCCATACTCTGATTTCTTGTAGTGGTTGTTTTCAAGTAATATCTTGAAAACCATCTTTTAATTTCAACTTGCATTTCAATTTTACATAGTATAAATTTTGGTTCTGTGAGACTGATAGACTAAAGAATTTTCAAAAGGAGAAAGTTACGGATATTATACATCACTCTCATTTCTTATTTTTTTCCTTCCTATAAAAATATCTCTACTTGGTCCTCAAGTAGTGTACCGGTTCTACTTAATTGTCACCCCTTAGTTCCATACTTTGGAGCATTTGAGTCCAATCTAGGATAAAGACTTTCCAACTGGCCTTTCCCTTCTATGTCAAACATGACAGCAAAGAGCAGATTTTAAATTGGTTCATCTACCTGTTTTTATTATGGTTGATACTTTTGAACACCAAAGGCTTGAATAAGAACACTAGCTCCCTTAATAACTGCTACAGTTATCTAATTCTCCATGTTATGAGTCTATGAGCTTTCTCAGTGATGGTTACTGATGAACTGAACTGGAATATTTGGCTCTCAACTACTCTTTAGGCATTGGTAAATAGTTACTTCACAAAACCGCTCTTATTTATCCATCTTTTCAGATGAGAAAACACTTTTCTCAGAATTGATGACTACTTATTTTTCAGCTAAAGTAAATACAGATCTATATCTCTTTTCATTTGTGCAAGAAGCTGACACATTCTGTCACAACATAGCATGAGTAAATGGGAAAGTGACAGCTTCCTGGCAAAATTTTAAAGAGATAAACATCTATTTTTGTTTAAACAGCTACTAAAAAAATGGATAGAAGCTTTCCAAGCTGAAAGGGTGTGGAATATATGAATGTTGCAAACTGGCAAATGAATGCACAAGATCCAGATACTTACTATTACCCCTACAACTTTCACTGTATTTGTCCATTACCTAGTACGAAAAGTTTAAGTAATGTACTTAGCATCATTATGTGAAACCATACAGCAAACACTGCATTTTATTACTTTTCAAAATTTAAAAAACCGAAACAGCCTCTTTTTAGCAGGAATGTATTTTTGCATTCAGTTTATGTGGAAAGGTTTTGATAGTAGGGAAAGGGATGTAGAGGTTTGCATTCTGTAAGAATAGACCAGGAGCTGCCTCCAGGTTGGGTAGAGCTCCAAAATGGACTGGCCATTGCCCAAAACAGCCAAAGGTGATGCTGGTGGTGCCTCTGTGATAACATTTAGAAAGTTGTGAGAGAGGAGTGAGAATATGTGAGAGAAACAGAGCTTCAGACACCCAGGTCAGTGGAGAAGGAGGGGGAAGTCTGTGCTGGAGCAGGATCCTGCAAGAGCTGTGGTCTGCAGAGAGGAAGCCATGCAGAACAGGTTTTCTGGCATGAATGGTGGCTGGTGGGAACCCTCACTGGAGTAGTCCGTTCCTGAAGGACTGAAGTCTGTGGGAAGGACCCACATTGCAGCAGTTTGTGAATTATTCTCTCCCGTGGGAGAGACCCCACGCTGGAGTAGGGGAAGACTATGGGAAGGAGATGGTAGAGAGGAAGCATTAGGGACTGACTGCAACCCTTATTCCCCCTCTCCCTGTGTGGCTCTGGGGGAGAAGGCAGGCGAATCAGGGGTGAAGCTGAGTCTGGGAAAAAAGGGGGAGGGGAGATAGAGTTTAAATTTGACAATAAATTTAATTAATCTTAGTGGACACCTGGTGGTTGACCCACTACATACACTTAGAGTGCTTACAGATTCTAACATCCATGGGTTCAAAATAATTTGGATAATTACTGTATTCTTTTTGCTTAAAATTAACAGGATGATGAGATATGAAAATCTCTTTTACTGTCTTTCTGAATGTAGAATTCAGAAACAGTAAGGAGAAAAAAGAAGAAGAGATAAATGAAATCTCATAAGGAAGATAGCTATGTGCCCAGAAAAAAAGAATGTGAATGTAAGACTGGGTAAAGGATAAGACATACAGCAGCAGCTGAGAAAAAGTCAGAGAAAATATATAAAATTTATACTGTTGTGTGAAAGAAAAGCAGGAAAAACATTTATCAAGGAAAGAAAACCAGAAACTGACAGGTTCACAGGTAAAAGGGAACTGGAGAAAAAGTGAAATGCTTTGAGTGGGGAAAAAGACTGTAAAATCAAAAGAAAGATAAGATAAAGATCTGGATAAAGGAAGAAGAATCACTGGATAATCTTTAAGGTCCCTTCCAACTCAAGCTTTTCTGTGAGTCTGTGATATAGTCAAAGATCACAAAGTTAAGTGGTGTGAGAAAACAAGGAGATAAAGCAAAGTTGTTTTGATTTATGCTGCTGGCTTTATATGTTTCTAAGTGTTCATCTTTACCCTCACAAAGGTAGGGACTATTTGCAGGGACTATTGTGTAGGACCTTGTCGCTGGCTGGGCGCTGCGGCTTTGCTGCGCCGGAGAACGAAGTGCCGCGACCTTCCAAAAGCGTATCCAAAGCAAAGCCACTCGGCAGGACCACCACACACTCACACGCGCGTACACGCACACACACGGACAGCTCCTTAAAATGGGTCAATGGCAAAGAGGCGGGAAGGGTCCCTGTATGGGGTTCCACAGGAGAGGTTTATTGCAGCCACGCTCGTGAAGGGATCAAGGGGTGAAGACCAAGAACAATGGAGAGTCTGGGTTTAAGCATAGGAGATGATCGAGCATCAGGGACCAATGATCTGAGGGCACGGGGGCGGTACACAGGCGGGACTACAGTATGGGAACCAGTGGGGAAACTCTGGGGGAATGGCGATGGGGCAAGGGCCAATGGGGGGAACCTGGAGTGGAGAACCTTCTAGGGCAGGGACATATGAGGTAACAAAGGGGCAGGGAGGCCAACGGCCAACCAGGGAAGCAGAACTGGGGTACATTAACATAGCAAAGCAGGGCAGCCTGGGGGAAGCCTTTTCTGTCACCCTAATCTGGGGAGGAATCTCTGGGACTGTCCCAGCAGCAGACTCTTTGTCCCTTGATACTACAGGCTTACTGGCTGGACCAGGACCTGTGTGCTTTTTCCTTTGTTTAGAACACTAGATATCTCTGCTGTTGACACACTTTTGCTTAACTGCTGGCAAACACCTCTGAACATGAAAGTGATATTATTAGCTCAGTTTTGCAAGTGGGGAAATTGAGGTAAGGAGCAGTATTTTTCCTGGGGCTTCAGTGCAGTTACAGTGATAAAGCCAGGATAACCATATCCCAAACCAAACAGAAATTTCAGGCTCAAGCTGTACTCATGCTGCTTGTGCAGTTGTTGAAATTACACTTGTTGAGATCAGTGTAAAACTCACTGAAGGAGAGTTGGATTTAAATATAGTATAACTTCAATTTGCATCAGTGTTTCTCACTTAACAGTAGAGGACAACTCTTCAGCAAGCATCTGCAGTGTCAGTAATTCCATTAACAAAGAAGCCACTGTATTATCAACATACTGTAGCTTCATTTTAATGTGTCATTTGCACTTCAAAGTCACATAACTTTTATTATGGTAAATCAATTAAAACTATTTCTCATGATAATTTATCTTCTACAGAGTTTATCATCTCAGAGAATGCAATATTTCCCAATTTAACTTCCAAGACAAAAGTGATGTAATTTGAATGCCTTTTACTGAGCTTATTAAGCATAAAGATCACAGAAATTTCAAACCCTGAAAGATAACTGTTTCATCTATGTGATAAAATGGAAGTCACATTTTAGTAGCTTACTGGAGGTAGTAGGAGGCAGTATGCTAATTAGTAATATAACCTCATTTACTCATTTGGTATGTCTCTTGTTTTAAATGATAGTCTGTCTAGAATAGATATCCAGCTTGATACAAATATGAAAAGGAAATCAAGTGAAGCTACTGTATATTCAATAAAGCTGCATGTAGCATTCATTTGATTATGCTTTTCTTTGTGTATTTATAATTCAGGAATCACCTTGAAATAAAGTAAACATTCTCAAAGATCTTGCAGTGGGGAATAGAGGTTTGTATAGAAAAATTCCCATTCAGAAGGGAGAGATGGGTCAGATCCTCAATTAACATAAATTGTCACTACTCTAGGGAAGTCAGGAGAAAAATGTCAATGTACATACAGGAGCTGCAAGTCTGATGATGTACGAGTGTTAAAAAAACTCACAACAAAGCACGAAAAACCCAACCAGTGTACAAACACCACCCCCTTGAAATCTTGAAGCATTAATATGAGATGAAAAGTTCATCTGTGTCTTTAGTGGATGTATTTGAGTGTGACTGATTGTCTTTAGTGGCAGAAGGCTTGATTTTCATGTGCTTTTTTTTTTCAAATATGCTTTGGGCACCTGTTCCCTGATTTGTACTGTGATTTGTGTTCTTGGCTATTCAAAAGGTTGTAAAATACTGACAGTCTCTAATTCCTGTCTCTTCTCCATCTGAAAGTGCTGGGTTCACACATTACATTATAATGAAAGCAAAACTAACAAATAAGAAAATAATAACCCTTGACTCTCTTAAAAGTAGACCATGCAGTTTTACACAGAGCAAGAGAAAAAATAATCCCAACAGACAGTCAGGCCTCCGGTCCCCTTTCTTTTCAACTGCACTAGCAGTAAATAATTGCAGCCCCTAAGCCCTAGACCTTTGCTCAGCAGGGAGAGAGAGCTGTTCCTGGGCAGTGTGTGTCATTTGTTGGCTCATGGCTCCTGCCTCTTGGTTTGCACACATCAGTGCACAGCCGCTCTCAGCTGGAGTAAGTGTTTTTGGCTGGAGTAAGATAACTGGGAACACTGGTCTGCCCTCTGAGCTAAAGCACAATGCATATTAACTACTCAGAGATCTGACATAAATTTAAAACCCTTAACTTGGCTTCTTTTTGATCTCTGTTTCTGAAATTGGAGTATAAAGAGGTTCTTCTGCTGTAGGTGAAGTTTATACTTATATTTCATATGGTGAGGATGATTCTCACAAGTTACCATTTTGCAACCTGGAAGAGTAAAATGCTGAAAATAATATGTCTCAGTTACTCCACAGTACTTATGCAGGGAAAAAAAAAAATTCTATGTCTTACCATGCTGCTTTGCTCATAAAAGTACAGCAATATCTTATCTGTTCACTCTTTTGGCCATAAGACCTAGAGATCTAACTATGTGAAAGGGATGATGTATACATGTACATAAAAAAGGAAATTTAGTCTGAAAATCTGCCTTAATGGTGTGATTTATTGGACTACATTATGGTCTTCCAAGGGAGGGGGTAGAAGTCCCATTAAATAATAGAAAAACCACATCTCCTGAGGACCAGAACATATGGGAACTAAGCAGAGGGAAACTGAACAGATTTTATCTAAGCTAGAACTGGCCAGTTTCTCCTGCCATTACCATATTCCCAAAGGAGCAACAGAACAGATATACAACATTTTCCTACCATTTGTATTTGTATGGCATAAAAAGTATGAAGTATCTTCTAAAATAATCTCCCTTGATGATGATTATCTGTTACTATGCAAAGTAACTGGTTTAACAGTAGGATTAGTTTCCTTAAATTAATAATTTCATGTTATGGACATTCAAGGAAGCAAAGAACGAGCCATTCTTTTGTGTAATTAGCCAGGAAAGAACTCACTTAAGAGTCATGTATTTAGGACTTGGATTTGCACAAACTGAATGGAGTTTTGCTATTGACTTCACTGGCAACAGTCAAAGTCTCATTTTCTCCGGATATGCTGAGGCCTATTTGGAATTGGTTGTATTTGATTTCACTCAATATACAAAAAAAAAATGCTTAGTATCTTGTTGACAAAATCCATTTGGTCTGGGGCTACTCACTTCACAATCATTACTCTTCTACTAACTTTTCGAGAACAAAATGACATTTTTAAGGATCCTGATATATTACTTTGTATTTGGTTTAGTCTTTTGCACTTTTGAAAAAGAATATAGAATCCTGCTATATCACTGTTTTGGGGTTTACAATGCAACTGTGCTTCCTTTGCTTTGATAAAAGGGGAGTCTCATCAGCAGTCTGTATTTCAGCTACTGGAGAAGCACAGACCTGCTTATGGAAGGTTACTTATAAGAATTCTTTTTCCATACACTAGAATTATGCATCAAGACATTTGGACTATAATGCAAAAAAGCTGCCTATCTATTATATTACCACCTGAATGCGTTATTAAAATGTTACTGGAGTGCTGCACTTTGATGGTTTCATGCAGTCAGGATCCAACGAACATCATTTTAGAATCCCATCTTTGCATTACTATTTTTAAGGGTATTGATTTTTTTCTAATAGCCTTTCTGAACAGTTTCTTGGGTTCAATGAGGTTTATTTATTCCCTAATTACAGAAAGCTTACTGAAGATAATAATTTTTTGGAAGAATTTTTTTTCAGTTTGGTTTTGCTTTGATATGGTCACGTTTATGTAAATAAAGATCTGTTTACTCAGTTTCAATATACAGTAGTCTTAAATCAGAGAAAGCTCATAATAAATATGAAACTAGAACATTCCTTTTTGTAAACACATCTGCAAGCCTGACTGCATCTCACTAAGCATTTTATAGGTTCATTACACTACTTGGCTCACATTGAAGTCACCTCAAATTTTATTTTTATTTTTTTTCTAACCATCATATGAATAAACTTTGGCTTCTGTTTAGACTGGAAAAGATCCAGTATCTGCTTATGATCTACAGATTCAGGAAAACATAATGGCTATTACAGGTATTATGGCATTTCTCTACACCTGTGTGTCACATTCTAAACTTTAGTAGGTCAGCAGAGGTACCACTTACTAGAACTGCATTGTGGATTTTATGTAGAATGAAATTCATTTCACTTGCAAATGTGTAAAGTTTGGAGCTAAGGTAACTGACAGGTGTAAGTACATAACCAGGTGGTTATATACATATATATGTACACACATGCATATATATATATATACAAGCACATGTATATTTAACCAACCCACAAGGGATGGTTTCAAAACATCTTGTTGCTATAGTTTGACCAAGACTCCAGATAATTCCTTGTTTATTTTAGTGGGTTTTTTTCCTTATGCAGCTTAGGTGCTTTTGAAGAGTTCATCATTACCTGCCTAAGAACTGGTTTATGAAGCATTTTAGAACAACCTTGATGATCTTTAAGGTCCTTTCCAAACCAAACCATTCTATGATTCCATGATTCTATGTACAACATTTAAGAGTACATTAAGACGTTCCTGAGAATGCATGATCAATATAATGAGACATGTATACTACATGCTGAAGGGATTAGACTTGAAAGAATGCATTCTTCTTTTAACAGGATGCTATACTTTGCAAACCCATTGTCTTCTGTGTAAACTCACCATCTGCAACAATGGCAATGTCAAGTCCATTGATGACAATAACAGTACTGTAGCTCACAAGATTTTTTGTGCATGAAAAACAATTAACACCTTACCAGCATGAACAAAATGTTACCTATATTATTTAATTTTTATTATATTTATAATATTATTATTGATAGCTATTATAAGTCATTATTTGCAGCTAGTAAGGTAGCAGCAATTTTTGGAGGACAGTGTTATAAGAATTGCATTTTCCAATAGAAACTTAGTTACTTGGTCAGCTGGATTGGAGAGTTTTAATTCATCAGTGAAAAGTGTTGCAAAAAAGTCAGTATGTTTAAGATCAATCATGTCCTACTTTTGTTTGGTTGTATGTAGAACTGTCTAAAAGCTTGAAAAAAGACACACAAAAATTTATTTAATCTTGGCACTGCTTGTAAATCTTCAAGTAATAATTATTTATTAAAGATTTACTTATTTAAGGTGAAAAGTAGACATCATCAATGAAAAAAGATTCAAAGATGCTTGGATCTGTAAGGCTTTTCTTCTTTAAATCTAAACTTTAAACCAGTCTCTTGAGATTCATCTTGTTTCTGTGAGCCCTAGGGAATAGCAGGAAATTCATACATATTTAATATTAGTCAAATCAACCAATGCAATAACCATGCTAAAAGAACAATTATGCAGACTATTTATGTAAATATGGAATATGAATTATGGTTTTTTTTATTTAGAACACTGGAAAGACTTGTAAATTATTTAATTTAAGAAGACATGCTTTGGAGTCATTTTGAGCAATTTATTTACAATACGTATATCATAGAAAAATATTTTAATATATTTGTATTTTCATATTCATTTCAACCATAACTAGGTTAAGACTAGTATAATCTTCAGAGAACAAATTGCTTTGTCTTTTATGGAACATACATGCAAATATGTGTTTGTACCAAAAAGAATTTATTTAACATTTTATTTAACAAGCTTTCTTTTAAGTAAGGAGACATGGCAAAATTATTTAACTCTGTGTTTTCAATAATAATAATAATAATAATAGTATTTTTCATGAATATAAGAATTTTTAAAATCTGCAAATATGGTTTATATTTTCCTGATTTCCTCTAATCATGGAGAATGTTCGTATTTTAATGAGCCTGGAAACCAGTCTCCAGTTAACTTCCATCTCTTAGATATGCTTCTAGAGGAACAGCAAAAGGTATGTATCCACAGAAACCATGAATTCACCTTTTTGGAAACAACTTTCTTATTTTAGTGTCATAATTAACCCTTAATAATTCATGCTTCTTGTGAAGTCTATTATTAGTTGAAGAAACCATTTTATTCAGAGATGTTTGCACTGAAACTTGGTGAAGAAACAATGACAGGAATTAGGGTCACAAAAAGACCTTTGGAATCTCTGTGCTATTCAAAAAAATGCTGAGAAGGGTCAGAAAATTCTTATAATTTAGGTCAGTTCAGAACTTCACAGCCATTCTATCCATTGCTTTCCTGCAAAAAGGAGATAACTGACTCCGCAGTAAACAGGTCTTCTGTGTCAGAATGTGGGGTTTTTGATTATCAGTTGATTTGACAAAGCCATTTTTAGCATTTATTCTGGCCAGGTACAGATGATGGTTTAAACCATCACAACTAGACTCTTGCACAATCAATTTTCTGACTCATTTGATGTGTATGTGTAGGTACAAGATGCAATCTTACACTACACATGGAAGTTTTTCGTTGACTGTAAGGCAAAGTCAGGACGACTGGCTCACCTGCTCACTCTACTAACTCCAGTGGAGGTGTCTGCAGTGTAGACACCTGTATTTACCCCTGCTAGCTCTCCATGGAATTACTCCTCAGCTTCTCTAGGTCTCTACTGATATTTTAGCTACCTGGCCCGGCACTTTGATAATGATTTTAGTGTCAGCCAACTCTTTAGGTTGATCCCAGAATGATATAGCTGGCATACCAAAAAAAAAAAAAGGTATTTAGTAGTATACTGTATAAAAGGACTTGGATGCCTGCAATTAGGTCCTTCAATTAAAAAGCCAACTTGGAAGCTGAAAATCTGAAAACTTAATTGTGTGGAACTGCTCCTTCTTTTGAGAGGTGTATACATGTTGCTGAAATCCCACCAGATTTCAGAAACTAGTCCTTTTCACATCTAATCAAAAGCACTTCAGATATTCAGGCTTCCTAGAGAAACTCCATGTGCATTTAAGTAGAATGGGGATAACTAAACAGTACAAGCATAGTTGCTTTTATTAAGAGGTCAAAATAAAATTATCCACCCACATTATCATATAAAAGATCGGTGATCAGAACATTTGCCTGAGTTTCAATCTTTCTGTGTAAAGGAAGATTTTGTCCAAGTTCTTCTTTTGGAGTACTGGACAAATAACATAGGGGCAAAGGAAACGAAAGAGGGAAGAAAGGAATTCTCTTTCTCTTTTAAGAAATTATCCTTTAGCCTGTCTGGTCAGGAATGCACATGTAGAAGCAAGACACTACTCCCAGATTTCAGAAGCTGCATTTACCTTTGTCTGTATCTGGCCCAAGCAAGCATTTTTATAGAGCAAATAGGATGTATCTGAACATAGTGATGAATAGATGTACCTTGAAATTCTTTGTTCGTCACTTTTTTATCAGCGGCAATTTTTGTTTCTTTCTAGGATGGGAAAAAACCCAAACCAAAACAATAAGATAAAAAGCAGTCTTAGGGACAAGGCCAGAATCTAGGAACCATCTTTCTGAAGTCATTTTAGAAATTAGCCTCACAGTTCCAGCTCCTGGATTGTATTCATAAACTTCCGGTGTTCGAGAATTAAACTAACAAGTAATTTATTCCCTTCATGATTTCAGTGTTTCCCTTAACTCCCACAAACAAAAATCATGCTTTAAAAATTTATGTTACATAGAACAGGGCCAAAAAGTTGTCCCAACACCTTTTTGCTTTGCCTTTTTAATGTCAGGGAAAGCCAAAAAATGTGCTTGCACCTGACAGACATGGTGTTATGAGTCTTGCAAATAATATCCCTGCTTTTACTGATATTCTCTGCTTCTGTTCTGTTTCATACTCTAGAAAAGCCTACAGTGCTACAGTTAAATTAGAGAGCAGTACTAATTAAAGACCAGCTGGAAGAAATCAATAAAGACATTGCTACATATGAACTGTTACTGTTATCCTAAAAGATACATTGGTGCATTGGTTCATTTCAGAAAGAATAAAAAAGTAAATTGATGTGATAGATTCCTGAACAAAACAATGCAAAATATGAAACTTCAGTAACTGCAAAGAGATGCAAGAACAATTTTACCTGTTGTGGACAAATGATTCATACTGCAGTCCTGAGAAAGTCTTGGAGCAGTCTGGATTGGCAATTACAGTGATGTGGATTTCCAAACATAATTTAATTATTTCATAGCCAGTCATTGACATTCATTTTTACACAGACACCCATGGGGTTATTACTTTTAAAAACACTATGTCATTGTTTTCATTGCTTACTTCCCAATATTATACTTAGTTAATTATTAACTGAATTACAGTCCACACTGTGGGATATTTTGATTTACATTGCATCTTTGACTTAAAATATATTATTACAGGATATCTGATGTGACTTAATATTAAGGGGTTTTTTTTGTTGTTCTGTTAGTAGGGTAATAGTTACTTTTCAAATGTTTATCTGTTCTGTTCTTTAATTTCTAGCAACATGAAGTTCATAAACTTGAACTAGAAATACATATTTTATGCCAGACCTCATTCAGAAGAAATGAATTCTCATCTATTCAAGTCTACAGAGTTATACTGATTTACTTGTGAACCTGTCCCAAACATCTCTCTTTAACTCTAATTTAACAGATATATTTAATTATGTTTTAAATTGATGTAGGGAAAACAATCCTTAAATTTTTCTTTTCTGATTGGAAGACACTATCCATTAGAAAACTCCTAAGAAATTTTGTAGGATTATCTGGATATTTCTGCACAATTTTAGCTTACTCATAATTAAGTTTGGTTTTGCAACAAATAAAAAAAAAACCCAACATCATACCAGTAGCTTTTGACATAAACTAAAATGATATTATCTAGGTAACTGCATTACAGAAGGCAATTATTTTGGGTTTTGTTTGTTTTAAATATAAATTATTAGTCATGTACCTAAAATAGTGTGTGTATATACTCATACATACACTGTGGCAATTTGTGATTTGGCCTTGGCTAGCTGCCAGGTGCTGACCCAGCTTCTCTCATACTTCTCCTCAAGAGGACAGGGCAGGGGGAAAGGATGGGTCAAGATAAAGACCAAGGATCACTTACCAATGGCTGTCACAGGCAAAACAGACTCAACCTGAGGAAAATTAATTTAAATTACTGCCCATTTTTTAATAATATTGCTGGATGGTGAAAAACAAAAAGTTAGAAATACCTTTGGCTCTGCTCCTTTTCCTAGACTAAACTTCAGCCCTTTCCCAGTTCCTCAACCTTCTTACCCTCCAGCATGATACAGGGTGATGGGGTATGGGAGCTGTGGTCAGTTCAAAACAATTCTTCTCTGTTGCTCCCTCCTCCTCATGGAGACCTTCTTCTGCCTTAAGGCCAGCTTGAACAGGGTGTTGAGCAGCTCAGTCTACAGGAAGGTAGAATCCCTCCTCTGTCAGAGGGATTGGAACTAGATGACCTTTAATATCCCTTCTCACCCAAAAAATTCTGTGATTCTGTGTTTTTCCCCTACTCCAGCTTGGGCTGGACTGCAATCTTTCAGGACAAACTGGCTCCACTCTGGTCTCTCCCATAGGCTCCAGAGGAATTTCTCCTTTATCTTGTGGGACAACATCTCTCCTCCTCCTTCTTTGACCTTGGTGTTTGCAGGGCTGTTTCTCCTCCTTTTCCCTCTATTTCTCCTCTCTGCTGTTCAGAATTTTGTCCCTTCTTAAATATGTTTTCCCTGAGGCATCACAATCTTGGCTGTAGGGCTCAGCCATGCCCTGAAGTGGGTCCACTGTAATCTGGAATCATCCAGAACCAGCTCACATAGCCTCTGCAGCTCTCCTCTGCCAGAACCAGGATACCTGCACCCAATGCATAAATATAAATATACCTCAAGATATACAGAATTTTTCTGATTTCTCCATGTCAAGAAAGTGGGAAAATAACATGCTCCACATAGGGCAGGAATTAAACTTATGACCAACCAAACCAATCTCCTTTGGCTATACGTAAAGTCGCAGTGCTCATTCGTTCAGCCAGTGCGGAAAGAATGACATCCAAAGCAATTAAGAATTAATGGTCCAGATAGCTGCCTTATCTTGCTTTTGCACTGGGTATCTGTATTGTATCCCTTGTATTGAATGAGTAGACCAGGAGAATATGATCTGCAAGTGTTAACGGCAGATTGAGTTCCTTTCTTTTAAATGCAAGAAACCCCATATTAAAGGTTTCAGGTTCAATCTCTACAGGTGATCTCTGTTTAGGTATGTTACATGTGAGAGCAATAGAATGCAATGAAAGGTGAATTTTATTAAAAATGCTCTTGCATATTTATGGAATGTGAATACAGGAGCTTTTAATATATAAATCCATCATAGATTCTACCACAGAGTGAGAAGCCACTTCTACAAACCCAAAGGGGCTATTGAATCATAAATGCTACACTGATGAATGAAGTTTGTGACATCAAACTTCTAATCACTTGTCTTAAATCAGTTTATTTGTATTTTTCAATTCGGTTTTATATTAACTTTACTAGCCTCTGTGACCAAATGCATAATGATTTTCTGCTCTAAAGGCAAACTGCAAAGAGGGTTGCAGAATTTTTTGCCTATAAAAGCTATCAAAAGATAGTTTAAAAGGTTCTATTTAACTTTTGGGGCCATACTTGCTTATATGTCTAGCTTTTGCAGCAAAAATACAAGGGAAAATTAAGAGGCAGAAAGCTGAAGTAGGTTAGCAATGACACAAGGTCTGCAGATTTTCCAGTGACATCGAATTAATCTAAAAATCTGAAAGAGGTTGTTGAGCTAAGGTTCTAATGAACAGAAGACAACAGAGATGGGAAATGTAACTCTGTCCTGATGGCAATAACAGATTTATCACAGAATTTCCCATGATCATCACCCTCTCTGTATTTGGTAGCCAATGCCCCCTGCCATATGACTACTGATGCTTCCTGAAATGCTTTCTGTTGACTGCTGAGGAGTTTTATATGTGTATTTGTGCTTGGAAAGAATATATATAGCCTGCTTTTTGTAACAAAAGGGACTCCATTGATCTTGAAAAAAAAAAAAAGATATTTTAATGACATAGATATCCTAGCGTTTTCTTATGGAATTTGCTTCACTGTAGGTCACTGTCAGACTGGGTTTCAGTTACATGGAAACGTGGAGGAGTTTGGGGCATCAATGCAAGCTTTAGTTCCCAAATGGTTGAATATCTCCACAGACAGCATTAATCTTGCAGATGACCTAGGATGACTTTTAAGACAAAGTATTAAATTTTGTAATAAAGTATAGAAAACTTTGGCAGACTAGTTTCTTTTGGTTTGTTTTTTTTTTTTTTTGGTTTGTTTTTTTAAACAAGCTTATTATAGGCAGCTGTTAATACATAGATATTTAAAGTCAAAGTAGACTTCTCTTAGGAATCTGCTTTGATATACAAATACACAAAATGAAACTAGAGAGAAATTACTTAGACCAGGAATCTGCACCATTGAATTCTAGCATTTTCATGGATTTAAATTTCTCTACTGCTTTTCTCAAATTCAAAAGCACCCATATACTAGTTTATATTGGCCCACAAGGTGCAGATACACAGCCCCAACCCAGCAAACACCCAAACTGTGAATGCCTATACATTGCACACTTAGGCTAGTAGTAAAAAAGCATTGAATAAGGAAATCCATTCTCTGATCTCAGATGTTATAATAGCTCTCATGATTTTTTTGACTAAGGCTTTAATACAGCTGATTGGGTAAGAAATGAGTTAGAGGTGTGTCCATAAGTTTTCAAGGTCTTCCAGCCTCTAGAGCTAGCCACCTACATAAAAAAGATGAACAGAAACCCCACAAGAAAACAAAATGAATATTTGGATGAGATCACTCTCCTTTTTAGTCCTGTGGTTCCTCAGAAAACTTAAAATTTGTTATCCTGTACTTTAAAACAGAGTCAAATAATGCTGATTTTTCTCTGTCTTTTTGCTAAAAAATGGTTAAGACTGCCATAAAAAGTTAGAAACACAGTTTTCCTCATCTATTTTATTCATGTACCAATGTCAACAAGACAATGATAAATTTTTTATTTAAATTTGGGATGATTGCTGAAAGTTGATGACGAGAAAATACAGGATAAAATATGGATTGGAGCATTCAATATACTATGCAAATTATGAATGATAATCTGGACAGATTGATTAGATTCTAGTATGTAGAATAGTTTGAGAAATGAAGCCTGTCATCTAAGCTTTTTGACAGGTGTCAAGTAAACTGTACTTTTTTTTAAGGGATACCTTTTAATTGAAATAGGATTCTATACTAATGCTTTTTTTCTTCTCTTCCAAGGGTCCAGTTATCAGCTTAGTGAATTCTGGAATAAACTCCATCTACTTCTTCCCTTTATTTCAAGGCCCTGAGTTAAGATCACTTTGTATTGTATTTTAAATATATGTGATTTTTAAAAAATTAGTCTGAGAACTAACTAAAAAGAAGTATTTCAAATAAAAATGTTGAAGAAACTTTAATTCTAAGATACAAATTTATGCCTAGGAGGGAAAACCAACATAAAAAATGGATATACTCACTGTAAAATACTTCATGAAGTTTCAGCCACCCAGCCTCTGTAATGTCCAAGTGAATGGCATTGATAAAGTTCCAAAACTCTTGGAAAATATATCCACAAACACATAGTTAATCATTGCTATTATGCTAAATATACTGAACAGTCATAATTTGCCTGGTAAATTACAGTATATTATGGAGTGCACTGTAAACACACACATTCATAAGAAATAATTATATATTTTAAGAGATAAAGCCAAACTTTCACTTGTAAATTGCAATTTCTTTCACATAGATATGATACAAAGACATATTTAGCAAATACATGTATGAATTTTAAATCAGTTTCCACAGATTTTAGAGTTGCGATGTATTTGAGTTAGATATATTTGGCCAAATATGTAGGTGTTAAGGAATAACTCTTAATGGAAGCTTTGATCAATGGAAATGTAAAAATGGAAAAAAAAAAAACCAAATCCAAAATTAAACTGTTGTCTGTGTGATTTTTGGTTTGGTTTGTTTGTTTGTTTTAGAGTATTTCACCTCAGTGAATAAAATATTTCCTATCCTTCTAAGTTTATCTATATTCTGTGGGGTGAACATATTAAGCAACAAGGTCTATGTATCTATCTGTTTATATTTATTCTCATGCTTTTAATGTCTTACTGCCTGACAATAAGATCTGTTTAGAAACTGGCAATTAAGAAAAGTGAATCTGACCAGCATCCTTTATTATCCAAGCCTAAAGCAATGCAATATTTAAACACAAGGCAATATTAAGCAAACTTGCATTTAAACAAGCCATGACAATCTTAGATTTTTGTCTAGCTCCTTTCTTTTCATCCATTACATTCTATTCTACACAAAAGTCTATATATTAATAAGCTTTTGGTTGCAGCATGTTTGGAAAAATTTAACAAAGCAGCATATAAGAAGAATGAAGGTTTTGGGCCTGCAGAATCAATATGTTGATAGTTGAGGATATCAGATATGTTCCATTTGGGACAAATACTTATGTATCTGGATAAGTATGACTTGAACTCTGATGTATAGGATTTATTGAATCAGAGATTATGAAAAAAAAGAATAACTTTTGTCTGCTATTAGACAAGGAGTATAAAATTCAAACAAATAGGGAGCCTGATGAACTCTCTGGAAAGGAGTCCCCCTGTTCTACCTCAATGCTTGTCTCCATATTTCCTTTCTCTTCCTCTTCTGTCCCATGACAGTGTGTCTGCTCTCAAGTCACCACTAATCGTTCTTACTGAAGACACTCCTGTTATAATCCTGTAATGTTGGGGTGCTGAGAAATACTAATTAGAGACACAAAGTATATAACACATTCCCTCTAAGTTCACAAGGTGCCAAAGAGCACATAGAGATGCTATGGAATCAAACAGGAGAAACGTATTGTTTGGTCAGATTAGTGTCTAAATGAAGAGTTAATTAAAAGGTAGGAAGGCAACAGTTGGTTTATACAGTTGGCAAGATATATTTGCAGTAGTGATTTTAGGAAGCCAATTTCAAATCTAATATTACATTTGCAAGTGTTTCACTAGCAAACTTAGAATTCTTACTTTATAAATATTTGCCTGTTTTCCAGGAAGGTTGTGCAGTCTCCATGCTTGAAGATATTCAGAAGCTATCTGGACATAATCCTGGGCAACTGGTTGTAGATGGCCCTGCTTGACAAGGAAATTGGACCAGCTGGCCTCCACAGGTCCCATTCAGTGATTCTGTGATACATTTTTATAGTTTATAAATTTAAATTATTCTCTGGTCATCTAATCATTCTGTAAAATATCTTTATTTGCAAGAATTTGTAAGTCATTAACATGAATACATTTAAAAATCTGGTAATTTAAGTATGCAGTATGTGGAACAAAAACATAGAATGCAGCTATTGACATCCACTACTGTAATTTAATAACCTTGGAAACCACTTCATCTTCCCATTTTTGCCTTCCTTGATGTGGGACAACCTCCTGGAAAAGAGTCACTCTTTAAAAGGAAACTGCTTTTACCTTCTAACTCCTGTTATTAATCAATGCAAAAGTCTTAGTTACGGCTGAAACTTCTTATCATGATATCATAATTTTGCTCTTGAAATGTAGTTTTCATTTTAAGATATTGATAACAGAAGCTAGATAAGAAATTTTACTTTGCCTTCTAGCATTAGAAAATATCTTGCACTGCTAATCAATTATCTCTTTGCTTTTAAAATAACTCTACTTTGGGAATAATAGGATTCTGTGTATGAATATACAATATGCCCTTCTGTGCACGTGTATGTGCGTAAATGAGTATGTATACTGTCCTTTTTTGTGAATGTAAGGCAGTTTTAAGTTAGTCTCTGTTCTCTTAAGATAAGACATCCCTTTCCTTTCTTATGGAAACCAAGATGAAATCTGATGTAAAAATAGGTTTCACAGCTGAACCGGGATTTTAGGCTTAAAGTTAGACTATTTTTTCAATACTTTTTTCATGCTACAGTAAAGTTATTATGCAGTTAAACAATAGGCAGTCTGTTCACATATTTAAATGTCATTTTAGTATTATATATAATATTTAGAAAGTTTATTTTTTCACTATAGTAAGATGAAGAAAATAAAAGCACTATATTTTGCATTTTTTATACCAAGAATTGTAATTATGTAGACGAATAGTTCCAATAATAGATTTTTTTTCATATAAATATTTAAAAACTCTAATCAGATCAGCAGTAATGTGGCCAAGTCATAAAAGGTAATTTTCTTTGAAAATGAGACCTCTTCCTAGTTTAGAAAAAAATAAAAATCAATTAAGAATAATACCAGCCACGGGATCAAGTTTCTTATAATTTTGGAAAATATACATTTCTGTACCAAAATCATTAATCCCATGATTCGTGCTGCTTTGGTCATCTCTTGTGTAGAACTGCAAAAAACAGCCTATGCACTGAAAAAAATTCCCCGTTTTTCCTAAGCAATGCAAGTTTTTTACAGTAGTATAAGTTTTTCAAAATCACTTCTGAAAACAGTTTTTCCACAGGAGCTGACTAAGGAAATGAGAAAGGGGAAAAGCGCCACCTATTGATCGTGGCTCGAAAACTTACTCGGTGCTGTTCGGTACCTGTAGTGGTTGTGCTTAATGAACACAGCCGGCATTTTAGAGGCACATATCTGCTACAAGTTTCAATATTGTCAGGCTGCATGTTGAAGTGTTTAAAGAATATATATTAAACCATAACTAAAGCCAAATGAATATTTTACACAGTAGTAATGCTGTATCAGAAACAAAATCAATTTTTCTTTTTCTTTTTCTTTCTTTCTTTCTTTCTTTCTTTCTTTCTTTCTTTCTTTCTTTCTTTCTTTCTTCTTTCTTTTCTTTCTTTTCTTTCTCTCTTTCTCTCTTTCTCTCTCTCTTCCTTTCTCTTTCTTTCTTTCTTTCTTTCTTTCTTTCTTTCTTTCTTTCTTTCTCTTTCTTTCTTTCTTTCTTTCTTTCTTTCTTTCTTTCTCTCTTTCTTTCTCTCTTTCTCTCTTTCTCTCTTTCTTTCTTTCTCTTTTCTTCCCTCTTTACCTCTTTTCCTTCTTCCTTCCCTCCCTCCCTCCTTCCCTCCCTCCCTCCCTTCCTCCCTCCCTCCCTTCCTTCCTTCCTTCCTTCCTTCCTTCCTTCCTTCCTTCCTTCCTTCCTTCCTTCCTTCCTTCCTTCCTTCCTTCCTTCCTTCCTTCCTTCCTTCCTTCCTTCCTTCCTTCCTTCCGAATTCCTTCCTTCCGAATTCCTTCCTTCCGAATTCCTTCCTTCCTTCCGAATTCCTTCCTTCCTTCCGAATTCCTTCCTTCCTTCCTTCCTTCCTTCCGAATTCCTTCCTTCCTTCCGAATTCCTTCCTTCCGAATTCCTTCCTTCCTTCCTTCCTTCCTTCCTTCCTTCCTTCCTTCCTTCCTTCCTTCCTTCCTTCCTTCCTTCCTTCCTTCCTTCCTTCCTTCCTTCCTTCCTTCCTTCCTTCCTTCCTTCCTTCCTTCCTTCCTTCCTTCCTCCCTCCCTCCCTCCCTCCCTCCCTCTGTCCTTTCACCACATATCTGTCCCCTCTTCTCCTTCTTCTCTCTCTCCTCTCTCCCCTCTCCTATGTCTTGTTCTCTCCTGTGTCTCATTTCTTCTTTCGTGAGGTAGAGAGGATTTGGGGAACAGCTTTAACAGAAATTTTGTTTGCAATCTCCTGCAAAACATGAGACTCTATACACTGCAATATCTTTGCACCTGGTGGAGAACTTTGCATGCTGAATAGAAAATCTCATATATCTTCCAGTAGTTAAAGGGAGAAACAGTTAACTTTCCCTTCAATGAGGGTGGGGATTGCTACAGATACCACAAGGTTGGCAACAAAACAATTCTGAGTTTGTGTTTCAAAGGTTATTCTATACTTACTGCAATCTGATTTTACCATATTTCAAATCCTACCAAGATTTCTGAAATGCAACTTTTTTTTCCAAATGGGTATTAATGATGTACATATTGTGACTTTTAAGTCACTGGGTTCAATAATGAATAGCTCATTGACTGCTGGTTCAATGAATTGTGTGGAAATTCATGGACCATGCAGGCAAAGAGAAAAGGTAACTGTTATTATTTCAAAAGAAGATTTTATGTCTTAGTGGCATTGTGAAAGATTGACCTTCACATGAGATATTGCTGTTCTTGCATTACTACCCTGATATCAATAGAAAACTGCTTTTAATCTACACAAAGGGTCCTGTTATCCTCTCAATGCATGGGGGATTATCATGCTTAACTCTCCAGAACATCAAGAGGCAAATAGACCCCACAGTCTCTATTGCTGTGAAGCAGTTTCTTGAATATAATTCATATGTGTTTCAAGGATGGGTTTGAAAACTTCTGGGGTTTGTTTTTGTGTGTGTGTATGTGGGGTTTGTTTTGCTTTGAACTAGGAAGTTGATTTTTGCTGTAAACTTGTACAAGAACACTATTCTATATGTAGTAGGTAAGGATTTGCTGAGTTCTCGATATTAGTAATTAGATTAAAATATTCATGATCATCTCAACCATATGATATTTTCTCAGCAATGTTCATTCTAGAAGCTAAACACTTTCTGTTGTAATGAAAATGTAAATATGAGATTTATATAGGAATCTGGCAGAGGGCACATCTCATTTACAAAGTAAACCAGGCAGTAATAATAATACCAGGCAGTCTATTTGTTTATCAGCATTTATTTTGACAATCGGCAATAGTGGCAGTACTCTTCATTGATAATATTCCATTGCATATCTGTCTTTTGCATTTCCAGATCAATAAGATAACCACGGGTTACTGCGTTCCTGTATCTATAAACACACATATACATACGTACATACATATATATATATGTATGTATGTGGGCAAGTGTGTACTGCGTCCACTCAGTGAAAACTTTTAAATATTAAAAAGAAGTATTGCATCCCATATTTCATCTATTCTTACAAGACAAGAATGACAGTATTAAGATGCACATTCAGGATAGCACTCTTTCTACTTTGAACGCTGTCAAGAACAAAGTGCTTTACAGACTTAAAATAAATCTAGGTACTAATCCATTGAATTTCTGACAACAGGAGCCCAAGGTTTCCATGCACTTAGCTGAGTACTGCATAAGAGCTTGTGCATTATTTATGTCCACTAATGGTGTTGCAATGCTCTTTGTGTGAAGCAGTGACAGTGCAATCTACTAAGATAGCTGCTGCTGTGGACAAAGCCATACATTTTCCTGGGCTTGAATTTTTGACAGAATACTCTATTAATGCCAATTCTGCTTAAGTAAATGCTGAACAAGGGTCAGTTCCTCCCCTCCATTCCCCTTATTATTTAAGAAAACAGAGCCATAAAACTGAAAATGATGTTCTGGGCTTTGCTGAATTTTGCAACACAATAGTAGCTGATAAAGGTCAGTCTGCTTTTTTGTCTACTTTTATGATTTTGTGTGATGGTCCACAGACTAAATAGGAAAGCTCTTAGCATTGGAGAAGGGAGGTGCTATTAATTCCAGTTTCATTGCCATTATACTCTTCAGTGGATCAATAGAATTAAATGAGCTGAGATATTAGGAAAATATTGTGAAGAGAAGTAGGGTGGTATTATTTGACCAAGGTTAGGATGAATAGAAAATAAAGAACCATTTATATTGGGATGTCAATAAATCATAGGACCCATATAAAAAATGGAATACGGCATAACAATCATAAGCATTCAAATGACTATAATATCTTTCACTTTTAAAACACATTAATATTTGGATGGCAAGTATTTTTTTAATTGGATGATTTTTTTTTTAAAGAATAATTCTCTTTGTATAGAAGGTACTATTTAAATTTAGTAATCATAAGTTTATAATAATAGCTGTCTTCTTTATTTGCTTCTTAACCATTAGGACCTGGAAGTTCTAACAGGGACATGGCTGAGCCCTAGGTACCTTTACCCATGTGCTTTCCTGTTTGTACTGCCTGCTGCCTCTGCAATCTCCATTTCAGCCTTGCTGTTGCTGTTCCTAGGAAATACTTTTCTTGAGAGCTTATAAAACATTGCATAAATCAAATAAATCTGCAGAAATGACTAACCCAAAGAACGTGAAGTAGCTCCTTTGGAGTCAACATACACAGATGCCTGTGGGAGATAGACAAAGGACTTTCAGGTATTTGAGAACAGAAAAAAAAATTGTCTTTATTCCCTTTCAGAATCCACAGTATGAACAGCAACAGTTGCCACCACCTGAAGAGCTCAGTGATTGCAAAGCAAGATTTTTTCATTGTTTCCTTTCCACAGTTAGGAAAATTGAGGTTATATACAGGTGAAATTTTCCTAAAGTAATAGACCTAAAGGCAGAGGCGTAGTCTTGTCACAAGCCTAATGGTTACTAGTAAGTAATGTATTTTAGCTAGAAGTGAATTAAAATTTATTTAATTCAAAAAGAACTAGAAACCAAATCAGGCTAACATGTGCAATAATTTGAGATAAAACTGACAAATTGTAGATCCAAAGTTTTTTGTTTAGCACTGGAATGCTTCTATTTGCTATTCATGAGCCTAGTTTGACAAACTTAATCACTCTTCATACTGTTGAAACTGAAGAAAACCTCACATTCTTCATGATAATGATCCCCCCATATTAATCAGTTAATTTCACCCTCTTTCTGCCTGTCCTGCCTCTGCCTTGTAATAAACACAGTCTTCAAACTTTTAGGTCTAAAAGAAAAACAAAAAATCTCTTGTTCTTTCTTAGAATCATACAGTATTATAGATCTTTTTAAGGACTTCGGGAAGATTTTGGTCCAATGCCTCACTCAAAGCATATCCAGGAGTAATAGATTGCTCTGGGCTGTGTCCAGCTGAGTTCTGAATCTCTCCAAGGATGGACATACCACACTATCTCTGGGAAGCCTGTTTCAGAGTGTGCCCACACTCAGTATTTACTTTCCTTTTTGGGACAGAATTTCCAGTGTTCAGATCTGGTTCATTATTACGTTCAGTGCATTGTTGTACTGGGTTGTGTCTTCTTTATAGTTTATCATTAGGTAGTTGTTGATTACTGTAAGACAAAAGCCCTCCTTTGCTAAGAATGGACAAATCCATCTCTCAGCCTCTTGTCTTGGCTTACTCTACCAACTCCAGAACTGGTGCTGCAAGCCGGTTGTATTGGATTAATCAGCAAGCTCCTCTGTTCAGTACTCTTCTTCCACGAGTTTAAGGAATTCAAGAAAGAAACTGCAAGAAGAAATCTTAGTTTCTCTCAGTTTGCATATTCTGTCCTCCACCAGCTTTCCTCCTACCTACCTAGTTATTATTTTAAAACTTTCTTTGGACAAGCATAACTACCAGCAGTATAATTTTTTTATGGGATTTCTATAGAGCTGTCTTTCAGATCTGTTCCTCTTTTTACTTTTATTACTTGATGAAGTTATATCTTACACCTCTACAGCATGAAGATTTTCACCTGAGATTATTGTCTAGGCTACTTTCATTGGTATTTATAATATGTGATTCATCTACTTTTAATGATTTATGCAGCAATTTGGATGACAATTTTTTGCCTCCCCACTGCCTGCCATAATGGAGAACTGCTGCTAAGTCTTCATTTTTATGCAAGATGAACACTACAACTACAGAGAATATTTTGGAATATTGAATATGATTTTTCCCCCCTGTCCAGATTAACCTACCTCTTTAAAACCTCATTTTCCCCCATCACAGTCTTCTTTTACCTCTGCCGTGATGGTAGCTTCACTATCCTTCTTGTATGTTGGGTAATATCTGTAATTTACTTCCAGGATATCTAAATTTTAAGGCTCTCCTTGCACATCAACTCTGATTCATGGTCTGTGGTATGTCTCCACAAAACTAGAACACTTTTCAGACTCTCATAACTTTGTGTCACCAGAAATTTTTAGATCTTTGTGAGTCTTGCCCTTTCTATCACATTGAATACCATCTCTTAACTTTCCTTTTCAAGACCATTCTTAAGCTACCCCTGACCTATATTCACTTCACATTAAGCACAGTTTTAAACAGTAACCTTTGAGCAGTGTATGACACGTGCCATCACTGTCCATTTGTCATTTTTTTGGAATCATAAATCATTGTAAGGCACGCATTGTATGCACATGTAGAAACATGTGTAAGCCTGCCTGCAGTCTTCACTTCTCTCCCTTAAAACTCTGATGTCATTTCTTTGGGGGATGGGGTAGGAAAGGCAAAATAAACAAGTACCCTAGACAGCACTCATGTCAGATAGATATTTGGTAGCTTCATCTAATCTCTCATCGCTCTCCAGTTCTTAGCTTTGTGTTTCTTAGCTCTTATGTCAGCCTTATACAGAGACCAAGCACTGTGCATTTGTTTCACCATTGTGTGAAATCTAGCTGTTCTTGACTACCAACTCTGAATGCCTATAGTGGAATTCATCTCATCTAAGTCTGGTGAAAGAGATATAGACCCAAACTAATCAATTTACAATACCTGCAATCAGTGGGGAAGAATAAACATGATTCATCTGGTCTGTTTTTGATATCTGCATTTTGATGGAATGCCCCACACTAAAATGATTTATTTAAGTGGCCTGGTTTTGGTACAATTCCAGGTCTATCTGTCTGAGCCAGTGGAGAGAATATTGTCAAGATAGAGTCCTGAAACAGACACTTATAATCACAATGAGCAGTTAGAAAACTGTATGACTCCCACAAAATACTCAAATAGCATAAAAACAGGTCACGCTTCCTGTAGTAAGTTAAGTTCAAAGGTCACTCTTGAGAGACAAAGATTAAATCATCTCTCAATTTAAGCTTTTATATAATTTAGTTTGCAATCTATATTCTGAACTGTGACACTGAAAATCTGAAGTAGTTCAACAGCCTTGCAAGGAGTTTAAGTAGAAGTTGTTTCTGGTGTACCTGTCTGGCCTTATACAGATATATGCCTGTCAGCACTGTTTTAAATTTCTCTCTATTTTCCTGATTTCAGAGACCAGTTCGCATGTGTTGAGATGTTGATTCCTTATATGTATACTAAAAGGAAATAAAAGCAAGCTTTTTCAGTGTTACTCTACAGCAGATTCTACCTGTGCCAGAAAATCTGACATAAACCCTGGTTTTCAGTGGTTTGTTTCAGACATTAAAAAGCCCAGATTGTATTTCTGAGAAAATCACATGATTCTGTGCCAGTTTGCTAGTAAATAAAGTGTCCTGTGCAGAAGTTTAAACAGTGTACTGGGATTTTCTAGTGATTAATTGTAATTATGATCCCCGGCATTTTTTTAGGTCTGCATCAACTCATGCCTTATAGACAGTGTTCACATTACTTTCATTTAGTAATTTTGGATTTAGTCTTGAGTGTCACTCTAATGAGCACTAATTCCTATTCTACATATCATAAGGAAGAATATAAAGACACTTAGAGTTCTGGATAAGGGAATATCATTTAAGTCACTTAGGAGAGGACTAACAACCATATAGAATGTTTTCCAAGACTATTCTTTTAAAATTTATCTACAGCAAATGTTAGGCAGAAAATCTCAGCCCAAAAGCAACCACTTTAAGCAGTTTCTTAGTAAAAATCTCTATTTAGATATTGAATCACAGTGCCAAAGAACAGCTATTTATCCTGTTTTATAATCCAGGTGCTGGTGTAATTTGACAGTGATTTTAAGCAGTTAAGAACTAAATTTGTCATGAAAATTACTGGTGATATGTTTTGAATTATTTTAAAATTTTTTGGAGTAAAATAAATAATATTGTTTAAACAGTACAACATCTAGAAAGTGGTCAGTGTATTTGGTTCACAAATACTGTGTTCTGTCCATATGGCTATGTTTACAGCAGTTTAGAAAAGATAACTAAAACTATTTTCTGGAACTGAGACCAGCTAGCACCAAATAACTTACACCCAAAACGTGCTGTTGTCTCACAGCCACCCTATAGGAATAGTTCTTGTCCCAGGCTTATTCCTGAAAAGTATTCAGGGTTATAGTAGCTGCACATAATTTAAAAAATTTATTTATATACACACGAAATTCTATGAGCTTGAAAACATTTTCTACACTGGTGTTGTACATTTGATATAGCTGAGTGGTTCACCAAAGAAGGAGGCTGCCAAAGCCAGAGTAGTTATGACTTCCTACTTAATGATTTCATGGTGAGAATGATTTGAGGACTATAGTATGTGGTTTAAACCTTTCTTACTTCCTGGAACTGTGTACCAATTACCAGGATATTGGGTGAACTACTGGCTTTCCCAAATTGTCCTGCTGAAGTAAATGAGAAACCAGAAATGCAAGAGCCAGAGTCATAAGGACAGAAGGGGGAAAAAAACCTGGTTTTGCTGCCTCTGGAAATGTCAAGATAATAAGGTGAGAGTAGGAACAGTAAAGGCAGAATACATGTGGTTAATTTTAGATATGGTGGGACTCCTGAAGTCAAAAAACAGGCATGAAACTGGAGTTCACCTTTGCTTTAGGAAATCCCAGTTTAATTTTGTAGATGTAAGAATTAATAGTGCTGAGAGTAAAGTTGAGAACATAAGAAATGCCTTACAGGATCTGTCCTTGTCCAGATCTAGTTCAGATATACCTAGCCTAGTCCAGCTTTATAACTTGTCCAGACTAGTCCATCTAGCATGCTAACGTGTGTGTGTGGTCAAAAATGCTCTGTAGGAACAACACATTAGCCTCAGCCCTTTCAGCTATGAATTCTGCTTCCAGGGCATCCACATTTTTTATCTTAAAGGTTTTAGAAGACCCTGCTTGGATCAATATAGAGGTTCAGCTTTTGTCCACTTCTAAATACTTGCCTTTTCCTAACATACTTCTTCATAAAATGATCAGTATTCACTGGCTTGGATAAGCCTCTCTGTTGGTTCAGTAGCAGGTTAGCAAGCTGATAAGAAGGGACAATGCTGGGAACAACCAGATAGAAAGTAAAGGAACTGTGAAGAGGTGCCTGATTATAATGTGACACTTATTATATTGAAATCTGGGCATGTCTTCATAACTCTCCTCTTCTATGTTTCTGATGCAGAAAAACGAGTCTGTAAGCACACAACTTGCTTATGTTACTGAATGTTAGTTGTACTGTTAGATTAATTAGTTTAAAAATCCAGACATGGAAAACAGAAAGAAGAAAGCAGTTGAATATATCTTTAAAGTGTATAAATTCAGAGATTTGCATTCTTTTAAAATTTCTGGCAGAAATCAACACTGCTGGTAAATATGTAACAGATGCATCAATGTGCCTTGAGATGAATACATTACGGACAAAAAATCATAGTTATTCCCATCACAATAACAGTTTGTTTGGATCACCTGCTCTTTCTGGTTGCACCTGTGGCTTGTTCATTTGGTTGAAACATGGGAAAATGCCAAGATCAATACAAGCTGTGGGTTCTTTCTCCCTTGTGTGGGTGTTTCTTTTAGTTGTTCCCCAAATGTTTTTTGTGTACAGTCTTTAGATATAATGAAAAGAAAATTAAAAAAAAAAAGAAAGGCACTAGTGCTTCAGAAAATTAAGCAGCCAAAACCCAGGGAATTCCAAACTCCAGAGTAGTTTTTAAACTTCATCTCAGTTGTACCTTTAAAACATGGTGATGTCTCCTGTATGACTTTTGCCTGTATGTCAGTTCAAATTTGTTGCTACATACACATACAGTACCTTATCCTGTACAGCTTTTATTCACAGAGCTCCTCTCTTCTCCACACAAAGTTCAAAGCTCTATTGACTTAAGTATCACGTGTTGGAGAAGAAATATTCGTCAATAAATCCTATTCTGTTTGATAGACTGCCATGGTAGGCAGCATAACTTTTTGTTTTCACTTTCAGAGAATCATCCTATAAAGTTTAAGCTATGTTCTCTGGAAAAGCTGTGTTTTCTCTCTTGAATTATGGAGTAGTGACTATTCTTCATGTTGGAGTCATAGAATCATAAAGGTTGGAAAAGACCTCACCAAATCCAACTGTCAAACTAGCACCACCACCATGTTCACCACTAAACCATACCCTCCGGTGCCATATCCATGCATTTTTTGAACAAGAAATCCACCACTTCCCTGAGCAGTCTGTTCCCGTGCTTGACAACCTCTTTCCATGAAGAAGTTTTTTATAATATCTGATCTAAACCTCCCCGGTCAAAACTTGAGGCCATCTCCTCTAGTCCTTTCACTTGTTACTCCCGCCTCTCTACAAGCTCTTTTTAGGTAGTTGTACAGAGGAGTAAGGTGTCCCCTTAGCCTCCTTTCCTCCAGGCTGTTAAAAAAAAAAGTGACTTCCAGTACACCAGCATGAGGAATTAGTGTAGAAGTATCATCATCTAAGACCTTAGGAGAAGAGGTGAAAAGTAGTGGCCACCTCCTCAGGGTGAAGTGCCTTTGGAAGGAAATATCTCTAATTATTCAACATAGAAAGTTAATATATTGGCTATACTTTTGAGTGACTTTAGCCAAATTTCTAACATCAATGAAGATTAAACCTAGCTTAAGGTAAATTCATGCACAATATGCTTTGAAAATATAAATTATTTGAACAGATTTATTTTAACATGTTTATATAATGCATTTCAACACATTTGTCTCCAATCTTTTTTCTTCTTCAGGTATGGTGGGAGAGAAACAAGTAGGGAGTAGTAAGCAACCATTTCTGATATTAATTTCCTATTTCAGATTGGAATTGCTTTGTAATAAAATTATACCTGAAAAGGGGTTTTCATATGTTTTCACATCTTAGTTTATCATGGTTTAAAGTGTCCAGTGCATGTGGGTTTGTGTAATCATATCTGAGGTCATGAAAACATGAAATGTGATTCAGGATGTTGCCTAAAAGTTATCAGTTCAGGTTCAGTACCATGATAAATGGGCGTTTTATGCCAACATTATGCCAGAGCTTTATTCCTAACTTCATGCCAGAGCTGACTCTGACCTATGAAAATGAGGGTTCAGCTAGTGCATGAATATTCTACTCTTCTATGTAACAAACACTAACAGTGTTGCACTAACATTTTCAAATTATGGACTGTATCCAAACAAATCACTCTGCGCCAATTTCTTACTCATGAGGCATCATACTTCTAAAACAGACAAACAAAATTCATATTGATCAGAATAAAAAGAAGGCCTTAAATGGAATCTAAATCACTGGACCTATTTGCACCTAGTATAACAGAACAAAAGAACATATCCCCTGTTTAGTAAAACACATGGATTTGTGCCCAGTAAAGACAGCTGGTATCAGAAAGCTCTTCAGGAGATAGTCTTAGTTTTCTGTGCTGATATCTTTGCTGTCTGAATAAATCCTGAAAGGGTATAGCAGTCCTTGTGATTTCCTTTCTGCATACTACTGAATTTTAATGTTCACAGAAAGAGTTAAAAAACTGTACTAATGGTATAGCACCATTCATGCACCAGGAATGCTGTTTTGACAGTATAAACTCATAACAAATTTTCCAACCAGAACAACTTACAGCTATTTCAAATAGTAATGTGGTATAATCTGAATATACACAAACAGTATGTCCCTCTCTTGTAAGAGTCTTTTGGAGATTTACTAACACCTGGAACTTTTTCATGGATATGCTTCCCCTCTAATCTGTTACTATTTTCTCAAAAACTGTGGGTCATTAATAAACACTAATGTTTTTCAATGTAAAATCTTCAGTCGATTTCAAAGGCCAAGACATCCTAACCCATCCAAAAAGAGGTTTTACACATCTTCTGCACTATAGCTTTCAATGAATAAGTTGATCTTAATCAAAAACAACCATAAAAACACAACAACAAAGAGTGGATAAAACCTAATACTGGAAGTTAGAATGGGTAAATACCCAGGCAAACTTAAGGTGAATAAACAGGGGCTTTTGTTTGAGGATTTTTTTCTTTTTTTTTTTTTTCCATCTTTGAAAGAAAGTATAATTTTTCTCTGGCCCCACAAGGTGTCAGTTCAAACTTTTAAATTTTGTTGTTCAAATTCACATGAAACTGTATGAATTCCAAAACTCAAGAAAGATGTCAAAAATAGACAGATTTAGTCTCTCCAATGTTCTTGCATTTATTCTTAAATGATTTTCCAGAAGAGTGTACATGAGTTTTTAGTCATTCAATATAATCCAAAATTTCATTGCTTTTACTTGCAGAAAAGTTTATGTTTGATGTCTTTTTCAAATAGAGTTCTTCTAATTATCATAGTACGTGGAGTGTAGGGCCAACTCTGGACCTACTGAACCTTGCTTCAATGGCAGATTAGTGAAAACCTTTACCTGGATTGCATTTTTCACATCTATAATCTTTATTTTGTTGCCATGCATATTTTTTCTGTTGACTAAGCAGAATCTAAGAATAAAATTATGTTTCTATAGAAAAAAATCATTAATTTATTCTTATCAAGTTTACAATGAGGAAGAAGCTACTGGTACAGAAAGTCCTCTGCTACAGATTGTTCATTGATAATTCTCTGAAGGGGGAATACATTTAAATAATTTGCTTATATCATTATAAAGGTTACATTCTAAGGGTAGCATATCTACTGGGTCATCTGTGTTAGCTGGTTTTTAATTATTTTGGGTAAATATCGCAACTTGTAGTCAACTTCATTTTTTTCCTGAACACTCTAACTTCTGTATAAAGGACCTAATAATTCTCATAAATGTAGCATTTATTGCTGCTTACAGCATCCTGTATATAGCTTTACATAATCCGTCTTGGTAGAGTTATTTTGGCAGGCAACTTTGTTAGAAGTCGTCATGTGTTTACTACATTGCTGTTCCATGAGGCTTCCAAGAACGAATTATAAGCTTGTCTGAATCACAACCACTGGAAGTTTATTTCCATTCTTTTCTGTAGTTTTAAGCAATACTTATCCCACAGGGATGGATAATAAATGGCAGATTCTTGTTCATTCTGCTTTCTTAGTTTCCCTAAATTGGCAGCTTTTAAAAATCGTGGTAGAAAAGCAATTCTTAAAGAATAATACGACAAATGCCATTTTGAAGTCCTGATTCGTCTTATCTCTCTCTTCAGTCCCTCACTGAATTATGTCTTTTGAGTTATATAGATTGGTTATTGGACTCCAAAATTAACTGTTAATTTAATAAGGATGATAGCAATAAGTATAATAGATAGGTATATTTTGGTGCTTTCCTTCTAAGTCCTGTACAGAATTCTCAGTTTTACAAAGAATATATAATTCATGGGAAATTACTGCCCATTCTTCGGCTGCTTATTTGCAGCTATTGCTCCTCCCAGGCAAGCACAAAAAAAAATAACACATATAAGGGGGGGTTATGTAATTTTAAACCCTAATTGTAGATTTTAAATTATTTTAAGTTTCTTTTTTTTATCTATGTGCTGTTCACAGGAAAATAAATTAATTTAGTTTTGGGAGTTTTTTTCTGTAGGCATATGCTTAACACTGATAATTACTTCCAGGCAGAGCATATATCATTGAAAATATTTATCAGCTTAATATATTTACAGACTATGATGCCAGATTCAATGGAAACATAATGTAGAAAGAGATAACAGCAATTTATCATAAAATATTCGAATATTTTAAGATGGCAACAGTATCTCCACTATTTGACCACTGCATTGTTGTATATTAGAATATTGCACAATTGGTATATACAATAATTTCCACTTTTTTAAAGAAAATGGAATGATGATTATTTTTCTAGCTGCCAGTGGAACTGCAACATCTATTAGATAGGTGATAGGTATTACCTAATTGATTACTTGTTAATAGTTAATAATTTGAAACTAAGTGTTTGACGTTTAATATCCAACAGTAAAATTCTGCATATTGGGAAGTCTGAAGTTAACTGCAGTGCTAAGCCTGATTAAAATTAATGTGATTTATTTGGTCTCTTCCTCTTTATGTTCTTTACATAGGTTTTTATCCATTTTTCACAATTGCATATACACCTGCAGAGCTCTGGGTGCTAATCTTGCCTTGCTTGAACAAACAGCAAGATACTGATGTATATGTCTCTTGGCATTTAGAAGTTTAAGAAGTTTAATTCTTTTATAAATTTTGCTTGGAATAAAAAAGAACTGCAGACTTCAGAGAGAAGTGCTTAGACCTCACGAGATAGTAAATAATCCCTTCCATTGGAATGGTCTCTGGGGCAAGCTTACCTAGAACTTAAATGGTAGTATGTGTGAATATGGTCTGTGGGCATCTCTCCAGGTTCTACTGCCTATGTTGCATAGGTGTTTGATGCAGTTCCCTTACAGAGCACTTGCTGTGGTCTCAGAGTGCCTGGCACTTTGCATCATCAAGCATTGTAAAGAAACCTTAGCATGCCTGACAGTCAAGTGTTTACATTCCTGTTGATACACATACAAAAAGTAGAGAGTAGTTTATTTCCTAAAGGTGCATTCTTCCTATGCTTTTCAAGCTTTAGTTTGAGCTGATTCTAGAATATTGGCAACACTGTAGCATATAGGAAGAATCTAACAAATCCTGGCAGTTTGAGATTGGCAGAAATCTGTGCACATTATATTAAACATAAATAAATATTACAGTGTTTCCTTTGCCTAATAAAATTAAACTATTTGCCAGTTGTTACCCTGCTGGAATTAGATGCTCAGGTTAAACCACATGTTGGACAAAAAAAGGAATTAGAGTCTAAATTCCCTAGAAAAATCTCCTTAAAATTTTTGTCTGCTGAACATTATGCTCTTCATGCATAGTCAAAAATCAATAAACAATATTGAAATTATTTTCTTGCCAATATATACTACAAACCCCAGAGTTATAAAAAGGAAAGGGTTTCAATGCAAATGCTCATGTTTCTTAGTTTTAGTTTTAATTCAGGAATCATTCTGATACACAGTAGCAGCCAGGGGGAAAAATTCAACAAAATTTCTTGCAAGAAAATACAATATAATATAGAATAAATGCAAAAGCTTCTGATCACCCTAAGCAGCACCTGGCTTAGTACCTGTAGTGGTTGTTCTGATCTCTGTGGTTTAAGCTTTTAACTAACTTTAGCTAAATGGACTCTTTGGTGTACCAGGATGCATATGACAGGGATATGAATAAAAGAAATAAACAACAGAGGTGGGCACATGGTTGATGGCACATGCATCCTGTGATTTTTGTAATACCATTTTTTAATCCATTTTAACATTTAAGACCAGTAAAAACCTTAAAACAGAAATAGAATTGTCTCACTGGATTTGGAACTCTGACTGTTAGTGAAGGTTCTCTTTTCTATTATTTTTTACATTGCAGAAAGTATATTAAAAAAACCCACCACTATAGGCCTTAATTGTCATATGCACAATCAGCAATGTTTAAGTGGACCCTGTGGATTTTGGTCCAAAACCAAACCAATCAGTTACAAGGTATTTTTCTTTTCTGTTAGATGTTCTTCTGCAATATTTGCATAAATGTAACCATGCTGTCCGTCTTTTAACTTTCACTCAATTAATTATGCTCCCAGCCCCCTGCTGATGGACAAAAATGAGGCTTCATCTGCAAATAGCTTCAGCAGTTTACAGCTTATTAAATGCCAAAATCTAGTTAAGACGGTTTGAGAATTCTCACGTCAGGCATTTCAACATGCCAGTTTTTACACAAAACTCTTATTAAAAGGGAAAAAAGTGAACCCACTAACACAAGACGGGGGAGTGGGGGTGGGAGGAGGGAGAATGAAATAGAATAAGGGTATTGGAGAGGTAAGAATCCTCTACAAATCATGTACTTAGCATATGTGGCACAAACAAAGTATGTTTTAATTGATTCCCCTAATGATGAAAAACATTGGAAAAGATACCAATTGACAGCAGAACGGTCCCTACAAATTGCAAACAGCTTCAGTCTACAATATCCCCTTTTATTATCTTTATAAAAGTCTGAACAAGCCTTGAAATGAGCAGATTACATAATAAAGTATTCTTAAAAAATAACTTTTCTATGACTCTTTTTGACAGGTTTTGCATTTTGCATCAAGCATCTGGTGCTTTCATTTTTCAGTACATAGTGTTCTGGTATACTTTACACCATGCTGGGTTTATTCCTGATTTAAAACAGAAATAGAGAAGCAGTATGGGATACAGGAAAATTGAAGTGTGCCATGCTCCAAAATAAATTAAATACATAGTTTTAGACCATAACCTTGACCAGATCACTTAACATGCTTGAACTTTAAGCAGTCTCTTTAAAAATGGATATAATCAAGAGCTCATTGAAGAATAAATTTTATGCCTGAATGTCAGCTTCTCATCTTGAATAATTATGAAAAGAGAACTAACAAAATTTCTCTTCCATAATGCAAGCTAGGTTTAATTGTTTCCATTTATTTTTGCTGTTAGCTTGTAAATATTTCTTTAGCTGGCTATTGTTAGTGATATAGATATAAAAATTCCAGACTGAAAAAGAAAGAGACAAATACAAATTTTAAATTTAAATTTAAAAATGTATTATTTCAGTTGCATTTGTGAAGAACATAATTTCAGGGTTCGTTTTTTTTTTTTTTGTTGGGGAAGGATAACATGAAAGCTGAAAGAGAAAGCATTTTTTTTTTCCTAAAAATTTCTGACATATTATCTGGGTTATTGTGACATATTTTGTCGTGTTTGTTGTCTCAAGTTATAAACTAAAGTGACTGAGCTGAACATGACATGATGAGTCATGACAGAAATGTCAGGAATTAAGATAAAGAAGTATAATTCATGTCCAGTCATATAGCAATTAACAGTTCTCTTATAAAATGCTTAGATTTTTCATGTTTAATGTAATGGAGAAAACCCCACAATGTAAAATGTTGTATCAGTTTCCCATCTTAATATTATATTTCATTTCTGAAGATTTATCTCACAGTCATATACACTAACGACCCTACCGTGTAGAAGCGTAGTGAAATTTGGTGATCTGCATTAAGAGATCAATTCCTCAACAAGCAGACACCACACTCAGGTTGTTCCACATGAAATGCCCCTCGTGCATCTGCTCTCCATAGTCTGAATTCCCACTGTACTGGTGAAAGAGCATCAGCCTTCTCCTTTGCATAAATAAATCCACCTTCAAGCAGATTCTTCTCACAGTCAGAATAAAGGGCACATATGAAATATGTCCCTGGTTTGCACAATTCGGTTGTTGCTAAACTTCCCCAAAGTGTTTAAAATATCAGAAAAGAAGAAATGTATAAAAGATGATGGAGCATCTATCTTCCTTTATAATATATCAAAATATCTCCTTAATGATGTCTCTCGAAGCTGATGTTTGTTTTGCTTTTGTTTGTTTGTGTGTTTTTTTGCATTTGGTTGTTTGCTTTTGGTTGTGGTTTTTGGGTTTGTTTTGGTTTTTTTGTTAGATTCTTTTAGGTATAGTGATGGAAGAAAGTACTGAGGACATTTTTTAGACATAGCAATGCCCTTATAGCAGACATGCAGGAGGGTGGCTGATAACCACTGCTTCAAAACACTAGTGAAAAGGTACAGAAATAATTGTGGGAGAAACAGGCAAGAGAGAGATTGAGTCTAACATAACTGGTGGAATAGCTTCAGGCAACACAATAAAAAAACTGGACTTAGGATGTAATCAAGAGTGACAGAAGAAGAATGGGGGTGGTGGTAGTGGTACTGAAGGCTTAGGAGGAAAGATAAAGTGGTCATTTTCCTGACATCTGTGTTAACTCACAACTGGCCTATAGACGAAAAGTATATTTTTCCACTTTCAAATTTCAGTGGTTTAGCATCATGGTGGAAAGTATGCCCTGGAGACCAAAGTCTTGTCATCTATGCTGGGTAGTGACATTGAGTCCTTTTGCATGCATTCCACCTCTTCTTGTTTGGTATTGATGTAGATGGACCACTTCTAGGCATGACATGGTGGGTTATGCTCTGCCAGTCAGTGTGCCAATTAATGCCAGTTACACAGATATGTTTTGTGAGATGAATACTCCTGGAACTGATGAATGGCAGAAAATACTGGAGGGCAGTGCTGGAAATATTAGTGGGTTTGACAAAGTGTAAAAATTTGGATTATCTTGAATGCCTGCTAACCTGTTCTAAAGAAATTTCAAAAAGAAGGTATTTTCTGATTAAGTTGTTTTGGGTTATGAACAAAACTTCATTCAGAATAATGGCTCTGAATAAAATTCAGTGAGGTTCATGAAGGAAAAATATTCAAATACTAAAAATACTTTTCAGTTGCCAGATATTGATGTCCAGTAGTAATTTCTGCCAGATAAAGTGCAGTAGATTTATTTTAAAATGAAATTTAATATGATTGAGGTAATTTTCAAGTAGGAAAGTAGGAGGGACAATGCAAAATATAATAAGGCGAGATTTCCCCAAAAATTATTCCAAAAAATTCCTGGAAGAAAATTGGCAGCCCACTGCAATTTACCTTCTATATCATCAAACTTCATGCAGGAGATTATGTGATGCAAGTACAAGGCTTACCTCACACTGAAAGAGATTTTTCTCTACTCCATTCTACCTAATCATGGTAGTATAAGACATACCTTGTTTTGTAGTGTAAATTATCATTTCATTTTTCTTACTCATTCCTGTTTGGATTTCTGTGAGAGTGTGTGTGTATTTTCCTGGCAATCCAAGTTCATATGAATTCTCTATTTTCCCCAGAATATTTTCATGCATTTTAAGCAAGGAGTCAGCTATTGCAAGTTTTTTATTAGATGTGTTTGATTTTTTTCTTTGCATCATTTGCTACTGCAGAACAAAGTATGAACAATTCATTTTAGCTTTGATAATTTTTCTTCTTCTGTAGTGAAAATGTATGTTACATATATTGCTAGATAGAATCAGATAAAGTGAAGTCTTTCATTTAATTGGAGAGAAAAGAAAATAGGATTTAGTCCATAATGGGGAGGAGTGGGTGGTGTTGAGTATTTTCTCATTATGTGAAGATCCTGTAAGCTCTGGGATACAGAAAATTTATGCTATTAGAAATCTATTAATCTAAAAGAGAATTTTCTCCCTTGTATTTCAATTAGGTACAATACTGTAGAATTATGTAACCCAGGAAAACGTTTCCACCTGTAGCATGAATGTAGCAAACTTGATCGTTATTACAGAGGCAGCAAAGTTAAAGCATATTAGAAGAGCAACACATGCTGTATTGCTATTAAAAGTTCCCCAACTGCTCTTTCTTTAGTGCTATGACTATAATGTATTCAAAGAAGAAATATATGCTTCATTAGTTGTAGAGGTGTTAGCACTTGCTGCTTTACAGCCAGCAAGAAATAATAGATCATAAAGAACAAGAATGTGTAAAGGAATGAAAAACAGTAATCAAATATATGTGTTTATCTACAAACACAAACCACAGTAAGTTTACATATACACCTGTTTCAAACATATGCATGTGCACCTTTTATGTAGAAAGCCCTCAGAATGTGGATATGATTATTTTTAAATGCGTAGGTTTTGTGAAAATGCTGAACATGGTAAGGATATAAGATGTAAACACATTCCAATTTTGTATTTTGAACAACATAACTGATTAACTATTCTGTGAATATAGTCTGGGGCGGATGATAAAGAACTGTAACAGTTCAGACATTTATTATGCAGCACACTTTCAAAAAGGGCAGCTTTCATTTATAAATCATTATAAACTCACTACCCAATTGTAGTTAGGATAAAATATTTTGCATCTGCTCTTCTTGGGGCTGAAGTGGCAAGAACATTTTCTTAGGCACTGAATGACAGCATTTTCAGCAACTGTTAGCCTACAGGATAGCTAGCTGGATCCTCTAGAAATCTGGGAAGCCAGCATTTTTCCTCATATTCCAACCCCAAATGATTATTGGTTTACCTTTATATTTATAACTAATGGAAGACTTCTTAAGAAAGGGCCCCATTTGCAGAGGAATGTAGATATACAAATACATTGTTGGTCCCACTCTTAGGAGCAAAAAGTAAGCGGTAACTGAACAAAAAAAAGGGAACGGGAGGAGGAGGGGAAGGAAGAAGATGAGAAAGGAAAAACAAGGGCAAAAGTAAAGGTGAAGGTGAAGACAGAGGAAGAAAAAGAAGGATCATAGAAAAATGGTGGTAAAACTCAGGAAGAAGAAGGTACGTGGGCCAAATAAGGAGAGAGATGAACAAATTATGAAGAAGAGAGTGGGAAAAGCTTTTGCAAAGAGCTTAACAAAAGATGTAGAAAATCCAGACAAAACACTCAAATACTTTGAAGCAAAGATCTCTCCACCTAAGCTTTAGACAGTGTAACGAAGTATGAACATTTATGTGTGACTCATCTGATCTACGTCAGATTAGGTTCTTGAAAACACATATGTAAGGATATACTTGTTGCCATATCAGTTGTCTTTCAGAATCAACAGCTGTTCTGAAAGCTAGAGATTTTCAACTTGACCACATAAGCAGCATTTTTAACTCAGACTTGTTAAATTGCTCATTGGAGACCTGGACTGGGGGTCTCAAAATGCTCTTCCCATATGTTTACTCTAAGTCTTCACAAAAATGAGTTTGCAGATTTAGTGCTTTTATTTAAGGTCTTCATTGAGTGGTCCTGTACCAAGAGCTGTGAATGTGTAAAACCCATCCGAAGACACTGCTTTCTTAGAAGGACAACAAAAAGTCAAAAGATATACCATCTTTTTGTTCAAACTAACTCCTTCCCACTCTGCTACAGTTATTATATCATAAACAATATTTTTTCACAGAATCAAATCCTCTTTGGACTTTTGTATCAACCACCAGTTTGGATCAAAATCTCTAGTATCAAATTCCTCAGAAATAGACTTTGTTGGTGAATTTTGTACTGTTTCTTATTCTGCTGATACGTAACTGGTTATTCTGAAGCCAACAGGTATTTTAGGAGTCGAATTTTTACTCCCTCTTGTCTATAGTATCACTTTAAGCCATCTAAAATTAGAGGCATACAATTCATATCACCCAACTTCAGCTGTCTGAAAGTAAATCATGAGCATTAACTAGTACCTTTGGATACTCAGTGGAATCTACAGCTGGCAATTCAAAACATCCTGAAAGAAATGTCTGAAATACTTGGATTTTCCCCTCTGCCGACACTCAGTTATTTTCTTTGTTTAAGAGACAAATTTAGACTATAGGAGTTTAAGGATGACACTTATACTTGGGACAATTTTTAGAAGTGAATTGCATCCATAATGCTGTATCTACAAATACTGCTCAAATAATTTAAAATCACTTTGCACAAATAAAGGGATCAGATGAGCAAGGAAGCACATAAGCAGGCCCAGTACAAAGCTGAAGGAATTATAATTTGGTTTCAGGTTAACATTAACATTTTTTCTCTCTTTATTCTTTCCAAACAGTCTTTTCTATTTTCTCTGATCTTCTTGCTTGCCTGTTAGATACTAAGATGGCTTCAGTGGTGTATGACAATTGAAGCTGTAAAAAAGCCTACTGAAGCATGTGTGAATGCAAATAGTCATCTTAGTGACACTAATAATGGAATATAATGCTAGTGAAGCCAAAAATGTTTAACACATTTTTGTAATATACTTTGATTTTACATATGTGAATTAAGGATAGTGTGTATAATGAATGTACTGAATATTTACCTTTTTTTCTTTTTTGTACCCAAAATGTTTCAGCTGCTGAAATCTGAAATAGTGCTGAGTGCTCAGTGTTCTCTTAAGCCTTCAATAAAAAATTTCAACATAACATTAAAGGAAGAATGGTACTAGAGTAAAAACTGATGGGTTTTTTTTATATTATTTTATTTTATTTCAGAGACTTTTTTTGACACCTGTAGCAAATAATAGAGAATATTTACATTTATTTTCACTTTCAGAAGTACAATTCTTTGAATATTATTTTCATTCAATGTTTCTTTAAAGGGATTTCAATGTAGAAAAATGAATCAAAAGGGCGCTCTGAAAGAGGAATCTTCCTGACCAGTTCAAATGGTGATAATTCACAGAGCTTGAGCCGTGTTCAGTGACTGTTTTCATTGCTCCTGTAACTGTTGCCCGTGTCCATGCAAAGTCAGAGAAGTGAATCTCTTGCATTTTTTCTAGAACATGCCACCAGGGAAAAGTCCTGTAAGTTTGATCGAACTTGTTTGAGTAGCATGCACAAGTGCTTTTAATGTTATGAATGAGCATCAGAGTCCCCTAAAACAGAAACTACTTTATGTGATAGTCCTTTTTAGGTAGTTACACAACTAATTGAAATGTTAAACTTGAGCAAGCTCACTGAACTGAATAATAACAAGCTAAAATTAGTGAAAGCATGCCTAGGGCAAAGTGTAGCTTCCTACATTTCTTTTAACTTTCAGTTTGGCTTTTTCTCTGAAACGTATGAGACCAAGAAAGTCCTAAAAAATCACATTTACAGGACTATGCAAAATGCAGACTTATAAGACTGGTTTTCCACAGAGATGTTGTTCTTTTTCAAACCCTCTCCTGACATTTATTACTAACTGGGTACTGAGAAGTTGTCTGGGAACTATAGCTGTCTTGCTCTGTGTATGTAGAAAATCTCTCACTTTAAAAAATACACATCTACACCCAGTGAAGGAACTGTTGTAGCAATAGCTTATAATATATATAGGTTAAGAAAAACAGAAAAAAACGTGCGTCGTAGGTATTTACCAGGCAATTAGAGTAGTAAGTAATTACTCTCAGCTGCAGCTTCAAAACCACTGATTTTATGTCTGTTTTAAGAGTTAGTATAGATAGCTGATGATCAGGGGAAAAAAATTAAGAAATGTGGAAAGGAGAATGTTATAGCCAATAAACTAAAAAGAAAATGGAATTCCAGAATTTACAGCTGAACCTAAACCAGTGCCTAGGAAGGGACCAAAGTGCAGCTGGTTTTCATCATCCAGTGTATGTGGATTAAGATATTTCGGTGAAACCGAAGTGCAAAGATTAACTTAGCCCCTGCTTTCTAAATTTTGTTTTTATCTACTGACTTTCAAGTGCAGAGTACATGCAGTGGTAGCAGTGACTTCCCATCCTGAATAGTTCAGGAATGACTAGAAAACTGACCTTCACTAGAATATTGTGAGTTTGAGACCGAGTCATAAAGCAGTTTGGGTTAGAAGAAACCTTTAAAGGTCATCTAGTCCCGCGATGAGCAGGGACATCTTCAACAAGATCAGGTTGCTCAGAGCCCCATCCAATCTGACCTTGAGTGTTTCCAGTGATGCAGTACCTTTCTGGAAAACCTGTTCCAGCGGTCTAAAAACCGTGTTTGGGAGACACTGAGTAGTCTACTGAGTATGTTCAAAATAAATGAATCCAACAATGTTAGAGGGAATTGAATAGATCAAGGAAAACTGCCTAATTTTCTGTATAGCTCAATAGGAAATGCAAAAGTAACAGGTTTGAACCATGAACCTCCATGAATATCTGAAGGTGACAAATCTGGTTAAATCTAGTCTTCAAAATGGCATGTTATCACTCAAATTGAAATCAAGTATTTGAAGTCAGAATAATGATACATGTTTTTGCATGTGCATTCAAGTCACATTGAATAATGCCATTATCTTATATCACTGGTGGGCTTCATTTTAACTGTAGCAAACGGAAGGAAGAAGGAAAATTATTTCCAAATATTGTAATGAATTTTACTAACAGCTTTAAAAAGGTTATTTACTTATAATTGTTAAAAGAGAAATCTGATTTTTCTAATTACGTTAGTGAACCATGAGATCAAAATGAGAAGTAGATGCTGCTTTCTGCATCATTCTGTATTGATCATTTATTAATTGTTACAGCCATCCTCCAATATGGATAAGCCTGCAGCAGAAGGCATCATGGCTGTGCATATGTGGCACTATGTGAAATCATCGATACTTTCTACGCAGAACAGAAAGCAGTGGACATATATTCATAGGATGTTATTTTTGTGGTCACTGTCTTTCTCCTTAAATGTTGTTTGCTCAAGTATGAAAATTCTCTTTGCTTCAATGCTGCAGGAGCTTGTTTCATTCTTCAGTTTAATCCTGTGTTCACAGCAACATCAAAAGGTTTTATCCTGGGAGATTTTAAAGTTCTATTTTTCTAACCATTTGTTTGCCTATTGGTTAAGAGAAGTTAAATGTAAAATTACTATCTTTTAATTAGCAAAAAGTAATATCTCTGTACTGGAGATGCAGGATGCCCTTATTCTACTTACTTTCATCAAAAATTGTAGTTATTCAAGAACACATAATTAGCTTGTTTTAATCTTATCATTTTCAGAGGCATAGTACAGTAATTGGCTTTCTTTCCTCTCCTTTTTAGTTAGAAGATTGCTAAAGGATCAATGGAGAATACATTTTTCTATTCTGCAGCATCAATTACGGTGACCCTGGGTGTAAATTTATTGATTTTTCTTATTAGAACATTATCACTAGTTATTCACAGCATGGTGTTTATTAATTAGTAAGGAAAATAAAGATTAATTTGTGAAAAATATTCCTTTTAAGTTCTCTACCTAGCACATTCATAGCTATATGAGATCTCCTAATTGTATTGTGCCTTCATGAACTAGCATGCAGTATTTAATTCCCTATTCTGTTTGTTTTTTCTTGTCATCTTGAAAAAAAGTTGCGGAATTATGTCAGCTACAGTTCTGAGGTATAGAAATTGTCCATTTTGGCTATTGACCTGCAGAAGCTGTACTAGTCTCCTGAATTTTATGCTTACGATGGGTGCTTTATTCTGAGAGGAAATTAATTGGATGGACTGGAATTCTAAAATCACAAATCTATGGAAAAAAAAAAAGAAAAGAAAAGAAAAGAAAAGAAAAGAAAAGAAGAAAAAATAAAAGAAGAAAAGAAGAGGGAACAGACACTTATTATCTCCTAGGCACAGCTCAGCATTCCAGTTGTCCTTGCAGAAGGCATACCAGGTACATAGAAGGAAACCAGCTTTTCATTTAAGTCTTACGAATCAGAATTATACTGGGCTTAGGAAGAAGAGAGGAAAAATCAGTAGATTATTCTTTTTTTATTGGTCTTTTCCCATTAATTTGATTCCTCCTATTCTCTCTATATTTTTTTTTTTTTTTTTTAAACGAAATAAAATGTTATTCCATCTAAGACTTGCATTCTGGTTTTGGATGGGGAATCTTGGCACCCCAGTCCATGACACATTAATTAGTGGGTGAATGAGAGTAGATGAAATATTTAAAAGAACATACAATAATATTTTTCCTGAGGAGTACATGACTAATAACACATTTAAGATATGTGAATAGAATTTGTATTAAAGTTTAATACTTCATTTGTAGGGCCCTGTTAAGTTAAAGCAATTTTGTGTAACAAGACAGAATGCATTCAGAGTATTTATGAATTTATAACAATTAAAACAAAGAAATTAGTTCTGGGTTCAAGAATAGAGCACAAAAAATCTACTCATTGGTCAGGCTTTGTGTTTCTATTTTCATGTATGGAAAGAACAATAATTTGCAAAAGAAGAAATGAAAAATATTTTGAATAAGATACACGCAAAATCTAGATATCCAAGGATTTATCACTAATTACAAATCTTTTTTTTGGGAGGTGCAAATTCTATAACTATTAACATGAAAAGTCTTTAGCCAGGCCTTTTTACAATGTGAATAATAATAATAATAATAACAATAACAATAATAATAATGTGAGTCAATCATTTCAGTTTCAACAATTCAACCTTTTCCAGCAAAGACACAGTATCTTTCTGCAGTTTTCTTTGCAGCACACAGGACATATAGGTATAAATAATATTTCATATAGAACAATAAATCTCTATTTAGTTGAATAATTTCATTTGAAACCCAGTAAACAGTAGTTTTTTTAAGTGAGAATAATGAAACTAAATTTCAGTCTTGAACCAGAAACATAGGGTCTTACATTCAGCTGCAACAGGGGACACTGTTGGAATAAAATATTATTTCTATGTACTAAGACAGTAATTCTGTCCTGAAGGCAGCGCATGGTATCAGCAGAACCTTCCGATGTAATCAAATTCCATATATTATTGGACATGTTAACATTAGGGTTACAATTGCCTATGTATTTTCCACATTGTATTTTGCTTGGTTTCCTAATCAGAATGAGTTGCTTGTGCAGAGCTCTGAGAGTCATAGCCAGCCATATTCTATTACAACATCATTACCAACATTATTGATTCTTGAAGTGGATTTTTATTCTTCTTTTCATTTAAATACATTATTATTATTGATGATTATGTGAAAAGCAAAAGGTAGATGTTGATTTCTGACTAGCTTTATTCATGCAATATAGTCAGCAGAATTAACATTAAAATCTCCATTAACCTCAGCAGTATTAATATTGATGGTTTCACAGAATATAGTGATAGATGTTGATTCACAAAGTACAAGTTTGTTTTTATAAAACCCACATGGAAACACTACGATATTATAACCTTCATAACTTATCACAGAATCATAGAATCATTAAGGTTGGAAAAGACCTCCAAGATCATTGAGCCCAACTTCTGACCAAACCCACCATGCCAACTAAACCACAGCACTCAGTGCCATGTCCAGTCATTTCTTGAACACTTCCAGAGACAGTGACTTCACCTCTCTGGGCAGCCCATTCCAATTCTTAATCACCCTTTCTGTGAAGAAATTATTCCTGATGTTCAACCTTAATCTCCCCTGGTGCATCTTAAGATTATGTCTTCTCATCCTGTCACTGCTTGCCTGGGAGAAGAGACCCACCTCCACAAGGCTACAGCCTCCTCTTATGTAGTTGTAGGGAGCAATAAGGTTACCCCTGAGCCTCAACTTCTCCAGACTAAACAACACCAGCTCCCTCAGCTGTTCCTCATATGACTTGTTCTCCAGAACCTTCACCAATTTTGTTGCTTCTCTGGACACTCTCCAGCACTTCAATGTCCTTCTTGCAGTGAGGGGCCCAGAGCTGGACACAGGATCTGAGGTGTGGCCTCACCAGCACCAAATACAGGGGGACAATCACTGCCCCGGTCCTCCTGGCCACACTATTGCTGATCCAGACCAGGATGCCATTGGCCTTCTCGGCCACCTGGGCACACTGATGGCTCATGTTCAGTTCATGATGGCTGTTGATCAGCACCCCCAAGATCTTTTCCACCAGGAAGCTTTCCAGCCACTCTGCCCCTGCTTGTAGTGCTTCATGAGGTTATTGTGACCCAAGGGCAGGACCCGGCACTCGGCCTTGTTGAACCTCATACTCTTGGTCTTGGCCCATCAATCCAAACTGTCCACATCACTCCACAGAGCCTTCCTGCCCTCAGCAGATCAACACTCCCACCCAGGCTGGTATCATCTGCAAACTTACTGAGGGTGCACTTGATCCCCTCTACCAAATGATCGATAAAGATTTTAAACAAGACTGTCCCCAGTGCTGAGCCCTGGGGAACACCACTGGTGACCAGGTGCCAGGTGCATGTAACTCCCTTCACTATCCCTCTCTGGACCTGGCCATCCAGTCAGTGAGCATATAGCTGTATGTTCTGAAAGAGTAATGACCTCAAATGTAAGGCATAGTCAAATCCTGGAACAAGATAATTAGAAAGAGTGAAGATCAGAGGAATAGGTTAAAAAAATACCAGTGTACATGTATTCTTGTTTCAGTTAAGAAAGATTAATTTGATGACTTTATAAATCTTGAGGACTATTCCAATCTACATAACTAGGTGACATGTTGTCAGAGACTGAAAATACTTCATGCCTCAAACACTGATATAAAGTTTTGCTCATTATAAAGAAGCTACAACCAAAGAAGCCTCCCTGAAGAGTGGGACTTTGAACTGAAAGTCAAACTGTTGATTAGATAAAGGGAAACACATTGTTCAGTCATCTCAGGCTGGGGGAAAGGTTTGCATCCACAAAAGGCCAAAGCCACCAGCTGCAATTATCCCCGGCTGAGTTTGGGGTAGGGGGAGAGCCCAGCTCACAGAAGCCAGGTTTAAACAGACTGCCCCCAACCGAGGGGGGAGGAGGAGGTTTTGGGTGCATGGTGCAACCTCTGGTGAGAGACACTAAACACCCATCCTCCGATTACACAAACTGGCCCAGCTGTGGAACCCCCAACCCCACAGGGCACATCCACGGGACATTCCCATGAGAGGCTTGGCCCCACAGGGCTGCGTGTGATGCAACAGACCCAGAGTCTGCTGTGAGAGACTGACCCCCACCCCAGGGGGACATGGCCTGAGCATATATACCCATTGGACTCTGTGCCTTCTGGGGGGACCTTCACCACCGAGTGGAACAGCTGGAGAGGATCAATGAACATTGTTGGGATCCACAGAGTGGTGATATTTTCCTTATTCTCTCCCTGTCACTCTTTCTGTCCTCCCCCCCCACCTATCTTCTACTTCTTCCTTTCTTTCTGTGTCTCTCTCCCTCTCTCTCTCTCTGTGTCTCATATTTACCATCAAATAAAACCCTTACTATTGTCACTGGCATACAGTCTCATTTGCACCTTAATTTGGGCAGAGGCATTTTTAAGAACCTTAAAAATGGATCATAACACATGTATTTTAGAGAAATCAGTTTCTAAATCATCATTAATTCAGTACTGCTAATGAAGCCTTTAATCCACTTCTCTGTCTCCATTTAGAAATAGCTTAGTGTTTTAAACTTCTTACTTTTAGTCTAGAAAATAGCATATTCAAAATAAATTGTAAATTTTTCCTGGACAGTACTCTATCTGAAACTTACATCAATCTATTTATTAGGAACAAATATCTAGAAATACTATCTTCTGAGCTGCAGATGAAAAACATAGCATAAATAGTAACTGGAATCTCACTGCAATATTTGCAGGGACTACATGTTTCAAATTTATAGTATAAGAAATACTTTATTTCAAGTAGTCATAAAAAGGTCTTGAAGTGACTATAAATGCACAGGTCCTCTTCTCACTGACATTAAAGTCTTAAGTCCAGAGAGGATTTTCAGAATTACTTCAAGTTGACTACAAAGACAATAAGAATTGAAGGAAATGAGTTTTAAATCTTTTTAACTGAGAAGTCTTATACACCTACTCTTACATAAAAGCAAAAGTATCACTAATATTAAGAGGATAGCTACTAAAAATTAAAACCAAAAATTAGTCTTCTTCTTGTGCAAAGGTGGATGCTGCAATACCTCAATATTTGGTAGAATATACTGTGGTATGCAGAACACTGTTATTCAGAATTATCAAGTATGTAGTAGTTTGGCAGCTTTACCAAACTTACAGGCTTCTAGAAAATAGCAAGGGCCTAAGAATACATGCAGATATTGAATATATTGCTCTTCCTTCTTTACAAATGACATGAAGATCACTTTAAAAGGCAGGAAAATAAGAAAACAGGATATATGAGAAAAGATACGTCACTTGATCACTGTCCTTGGAAATATAGATGTAATATTTTATTGTTTCATGTGCAGTAAGTGACTGCAATTAATGCTTTTCTAAAGATGACTGCAGTGTAGATTACACTTAGAAGCACATAGAACTTCTCAACAGCTTCAGCTAGCTCAAAATTAGGAAGCTCATAAAATCAATGACCATAAACTAAAAATACAGATAGTCTGCAAAAAGAGGTAATAAAATAACACAAAAAAAGTCTATAAAATCAGACAAATTAATGAGAGTATTCTTGTAAAAAATCAGTTGAAATATTGAAGTATTTTATACTCCTTTCCACCCACAAATTTCAGTATTTTAAGACAAATACCACTGAATGTAAGAAGGTTAAGCATCCTGTAGGGTAGAAAGGAAGACAAGTAAATCTGCGATGAATCATTTTGTGCACAAAGTTCTTTAATACATATAATTATGATGATTTTCACCTACTAAGCCTCCATCTGAGAATGGAAGATTACTATAGAACTAATTAAAAAAATTATTAGAGGTTCACAGGCACTTACCTCATTATTGTCAGCTACAATAAGAGGTTTAAACACCTGTGAGAATCTGGGGTGAAGTGGTAAGTTCTTATCAGATCTAGGGAAAAAACCCTCAGAAACTTAATTGTCCTGATATTATTTGCATTGATTTGTATTTCGGAAGAACTAATGAGTTCTTCTTCTGCTAGCATTTTGCACCTTCTTAAGTAAATTCTCCCTGAGGTGCCACCATCTAGACCAGCCTCCAACTTACAGTAGGACTACTGCTCACACCCATCGGCCCCCTGGCTCTGAGGGTGGGGATGCCAGGACAGCTGTAGATAATGTCTGCACTGACTTCACTCTTTTGCCAGCCAGCTGGGCCTGTGGCCAAAATTCCCTCTCTGATGGCACAGCGGGGCTAGTTTGTCCCTGAGACTCCACCATGTTTTCCTTTGAAATCAATTAACTCTCCCCATTGTCTTTCTCCTGTCTATTTTTATTAATTGCAGAGATAGGCTTATCTTCCCAGCTTTCCTTTAAAGAAGATAGATCAGCTAACAACCAGCACAGCTCTGCTTGCTGTCTCTGAGAGTTATCTGTCACATCCCTGTTTGTGGACAGTGGGCTAAAAAGAACAGTGACCCTTTTTGGTCCCTTTGGTAACTGAGAAGTTTGGGAAGCTGTTGCCCCCACTGTGGGGGCCGGTGGGCCTGCTGGACAAGGAGTGAAGGGAGTCCTACGGTGGGACAACTCCTAGGTTCCTTTCCAGTTTATAGTGACTGAAAAAGCTTCCCCCAGAGTGCTCTGCTCTGTTATGTTAATGTACCCCAGTTCTGCTCCCCTGGTTGGCTCTGTTGGCCGCTACAACCCTTGTTACCTTATACGCCCCCAGAGCTTCCCCATTGGCTCCCATTCCCTAGTCCCGCCTTTGTACCGCCCCTGTGCCCTCAGATCATTTGTCCCTGATGCCCTCTCCATCCCCTACATAGCCCTGGACCCCACATTGTTCTGCTCCTGCTTCTCTGGAGCCTTACGTGAGGATGCAGTAAATGTCTTTCGTGGAACCCCATGTGAAGACCCTTGCTGCTCATTCACCACCGGACTGTTTTGCCAGCTCTCCGGTGTGTGTGTGTACGTGTGTGTGCAAGCGTGGTGGCTGCACCGAGCGGCTTCCTCCTTGGAGGCGCTTTTGGGAAGGTCGCGGCACTATACCATCCAAAGCCGCCATGACACCACACGGCATGGAGACTTTCAGGACACAAGTGTATGCTGCTCTCTGATAGTTCAGGCAGACTTCAGAACAGCTGCTTTAGACATTTGGCTGATGTGGTTTAGAACATAAGAGAATTTAACAGTGAGGATGTCAACCATTTCAAACATAGCAAAAAAATTGATGTTTCTGGGCAGTTATTTATTGGAACAGATTACTAAGCTTTTGTGATTTTAGAGGAAATAGTGCAGATTTTAGAATAAAAGTAATTGGTTTATGGAAAAGTTTAAAAATTCCTAAGTTTTCTTTCCTGAAATGCTGTCTTATGAAGGGTGGATACATATACTGTCTCTAAAGGATTAAATTGGCACTTAGACAAGAAAAGTATTTTCAGCTAAACTGAATTCCTAGAAAAGTAATTCTTTATAACAATAGGTACTATTTTTACTGATGCCATCAAACTTCTGTAAAATCTGAAAGGCGAAGGTTTCCACCATTGAGCTTAGTGATTATTTTGCAGATTTAAGCATAAATCTAGGAAATACGCCAGATTTGTAATTTTATAAAGTCTGTTATAATTTAAATAACTGAAAAAAAGTCTATTAATATGATATTAGTGCCTAACTCTTTTGTCAAAAGTATTCAAGTGTAGCTCCTCCCAGGGAAAATACCATCCCTGGACTGTTGCCAAGGTCATTTCCAGTTTGGATTATCTACTGTACATGTGCCTGTAATTCATCATAGACTTGTGCAGGAGTTGCTCTCAAATGCACATTAGCTTGCTCAGAAAAGGATGATTGCTCTTGAATCAGTGGTCTTTGTTCTCAGCATTCATGTATTGCTATGGTGTGCTTCTAACAGGATACACATTGTGATTGAGAATTACTATTTGTTGAATTTTCCAGTAGGTACTGAATAATAATGATTATTATGTAGGAAAAAAATTATTTTAGATGTACTGTCTGGATAGGTATCTGGAAAACTGGGAGTAAATAAGATTTGGGGAAGGAGAAATACAGAGAGCCTTTTTTCATACTTCACATTCAAGACCAAGAACTTTATATGGCTGATTTCCAGTAGTAGAACAAGTGTTTGCTTATCTCTTGGCTTTTCCTGTTCACATTCAAATCCAAGTGGGGGTGGAAGAAACAGAGCAACAAGGGGTACTCTTTCCTAAGTTTCTGTTTAAGCACAAGTTTACAGAATCGTTCCTTTCTCTGGAAACATCCTCTATAACAACTACAGCCTATGCAAGGTCAAGTCTGATAATGCTATTTTTGGACCCCAATGGATGGGGGTTGCTGGCTGAGTTGCAAGTTACTTACTCTCTGACGTTTCAGTAGCATTAAGATGCAGACAGGTCTCTGCAGTCCTTAAAAAGTTACCCTATAATAACCTACACCATGGCATATATGACAATATTTTCTGTTTGATTTAACTCTGTCTGAATGAGATTTTTGCACAGAAAGAATTATCTATGTTACCTATGCCAGGGTAGCTCTAAGTGTGAAGGCCACATTAAGAACTGAAGTGTTTAAAAGATTTTAAAAAGTAAATGATCATTTAGAAGAAATTAGATAGTATGAATGGATGCTGCATTTCAAAGGTCATTCTTTACTCTTTAAAAATGATTGAAAGGCACTCTGGGATTTACACTGATAACATTCCTGTTTAGTTTATCTTGTAAAAAACTACTTTGTCATTTAAGAAGATGGAATGAAGAGAGAGTGAGATGATCCATACATTTACAATTTTTAGTAATATTTTTAAATGAAAATGAGTTTAGGTGAGTCATTCATGGCTCAGTTTCCTTTTCACGTTTTGTTAATCACACCATTATTAATAACAGAGCATTGTGATTTTAGAGCAGAAATTGCCCTGTGCAAAATATTGCTCAGCTAAATTCCTCCTCTTTTGGCAAAAGTAATGCCCTCAGCTGGTAGAGGTACTGACATTCCCAGAAAAATGGTTAAAATGGATTGCTTTGCTTTGTAGGAAGTGGAGAATCCTTCCGTATTTTCCTGCTAAAAGAATAGTTTGTAAGAGTCTTCATTTTGCCATCCTTTGAGTCTATTCAGACCTTGCATAAATGGAAAAATAGGAGTTAAGTTAATGTAATGAATAAACTGAAGGTAATCACTGAATTAATGAGGTAGTTGCAAATTAATTAGCTCACTAGAGTTAGACCACTTAAACCAGGTCTGAATTTAGCCTATTTTGTTTAAATAAATCTCAGAAATAAATTGAGTTCAAAGGAAACAAACCAAATAACTCCAATAAATAAATAAACTAACTAAAGAACTTTGATAATGCTAGATATCTACGGCAAGGACCACATGTTTCCTTAATGGTTATCTTCTTGGCATTAATGTTTAAGGGTTTGGGCTTTTTTAATTAACCTAATTTATTTTCAGTCTCTCTACTCTACACACTATCATTTCCAGGATGAATCTGCTTGAATTGATCCAGGACATCTCTGAACATAGTTGAAGCATTCATTTGAAAAACGGGACAGTAAAAATTTGTCTTTTACTCACTCAAAATGTTCCTTTTAACAAACCAAAACAAATGTTTAAAGTAGGATATGTACATTCCCTCAGAAGGAAATAACATAACAAAGAACAACAGAAATTGGGGCACAAAGGAGAAAAACAATTTATGAATACATGCAACAGCTTTTCCTTCTCCAAGAAAATTTCATAATATTTAAATGTGCCTCTCAGCATTAGCAGTAAACTAATTCCATTATCATAATTTATTAACCAGATCTTTTGTTCTACGTAGTAATACACTGTGTTTCCATGCTGTGTATTTTTTATCCTGTGACCTAATTTGCGTAAAAGGAAACTCTTATAACTCCCTTGTTGTAATGAATAAAATGTTAATGAAGAACTACAGAGAAATCCCCCTTGCATTAGTTCCTTATTCCCAGGAACATCATCATAAATTTGTTTGCCTGGTTCTGACAATGGTAGTGATGTTCAAGCTGTGGAGAAGCAATAGTTACACTAAATGGTTCTGATGGAAAAGTTAAAGATATTCAAGGCACTGTCATCAGGGATGGACTATTGGAATTTATCTTTTGGAAGATGAACCTGATGGATTTGGCCACAATCCAGGGTTTTTTTGAACATTTGTTATCTGCGTTGATAACTGCACTAGGAGATGCCTTTTCAGAAAATGTAAATTAAAAACAGAGTTGTGAAGAAAGATTTTTTTCTTCAATACGTGGAAAACTGCAGATTAGTGCACTTAGCCGCTACATATTGGTTATATTATTCAGTAATTTCTGGCAATGATAGCATGGTAGAAGTATTAAAGTATTAAAGTTAAACAATACAAATCATTATATGTTTGTAGTGATTATAGATCACTTGTTAGTAGCTATAATATCTACTTCATTAGAAATTGCCAGGTTCTGTTAGCCTTCACAGACTTTAAGACTAGATGGAATATTAAATCATATAGGATGATAGTATTTATAATTCTATTCCACTTAAATAATTCAACTTTTATTAAGAAACAAAATATACATTAGCAGTAAATTGTATTCTGACTACTTTGTCAATATTAGTACAGAACTGTGAAAGTATGTACGTTCATTATAAATTGTATTAATTTATGGTCTCACTGTCTGACGCTTCTGGATTTGCTTCAGACAGCTCTTTGGAACTGAGGCATACTCCAGTCCTGAGGCACTCATATCCCTAAATGTCAGAGAATTTGTCATTTACCCTTCCCTGTGGATTAGCAAACTCATTTTAGCACCAAAGGGTTCTTTCTTTACAAAGATCTGACTTAAAGTCATGTCACTTGCATGGTTGATGTAATCATAAAAATGCATATGCAATTGTCTTAATACATTCTAAGATATTTTTTTATTTTTAAATAAATATTCCCTAAGTTTTTCCAAGATGGAGAATTATGGTCATTAAGATTAACAGTTCAGACATATATAAAAGCTTCTCTGGGAAAAATTGTGTATAAACCTCTATCTGTTGTTTTACTGTACGATTTCATGTTCTTGGTTTTTGTGTTAGATGAGAAGTACTTCAAACATAATAAGCACAATACGTGACAAAACAGATCTGCTTATAGGCAGCTGTTTGCCTGCCTCTGTTCTTCCCAGTACAGCATGACCTCCGTGGGTCATGGGTTTGCTTACTCAGCACAAGTGACTGGTCCTGTTCTTCTAAAATAGCTGTGTTGACACTCTCTTCAGGAAAAATGGTAGGGAATTTTCAGCTTTTGCTCTGTTTAACCCTTTCTTCATGAATCTCTCTTTTCATTATGCCAGAGTCAATAAATACACAATACATCAGACTTTTAAATAAAATATATATGTGAAATTTATAATGAATCAAATATTAAACAAGCATATTATTTTTATGCTGTCATGAACTTTAACTGTATATGCTTACAGAAGAAAATTATATTCCATGCTTTCTGACAAATTCTTTCCTCAGATTGGAGTCATAGTAAGTATAAAAAATTAGGTGGGCCATAACCCCACCTGGCAAGTAAGTACCACACAAACACACACTTGCTCCCTCCCAGCCTGGTGAGGAGGAGAAACAGAAAGAAAGTGTAAATCTGGTGGATTGAAACAAAGGTTTAATTTAGCAATATAAAGAAACCCCCAAACAATAACAGTAATAATAACAAGAAGAAGAAAATAATAATAGCAACTACAATAGTAATGCTAATGGTAAGGAGAGTGAGACAGAGCAGGAAACCTGAAAAGAAACAAGCAATACACAATAAAATTGCTCACCACCCACTGGCCAAAACCCAGCCCATCCCTAAACATCAATTAGCACCTCCTGGTCAATTCTCCCCAGTTTATGCATGGGCATGTCCTTCAGTATGGAATATCTCTTTGGCCAGCTCGCGTCAGCTGTCCTGGCTGTGCTTTGTCAGATGCTCTTGTGCACCTCCTCACTTGCAGAGCATGAGACTCTGAAAAGTCCTTGAGTTAAAGGAAGCACTACTGAGAAGCAGCCAAAACGTCGCAATGATATCAGCTTTAGTATCTTACTAATTCCAGATAACCACAGCTCTGTAGCAGCTATGAAGAATAGAAACTGTGTCCCAGACAAAACCAGGACAAAGTGTCACATGAAAAACTGTAATAAAGAATTCTCTTCATCTGCTTGTGAAATCCAAACACTCTTTTTGATTCAATACCTGTTAAAAACCTGTATTGTGTCAAGAGAAATGTTCATCACACTGTCAAAGGAGAAGAGATATCACAGCAGTGATATGTATCCAAAACCTGTTTGTCAGATCATACCACTCCTCCCATAGCTGCTTAGGTATTCCCTTAATAAAAGTTCTTAGATTGTCTGGACTGATATGTTAGAAAAATAATTCAGATTCCTAGCTGGTGATTTACACTGGGGTCAGCAAAAACTTGAAGAACAAAGCTCCAAATGCAAAAATGGAATGAGGCTTCATTTCAGCAAGAATTGCAGTCCTAAGACCTTAACTAACCTTTTTTTTTTTTTTCACCTGAAAAACCACTGCACATTGAAAAGCACTTCAAAAGTCTTCTGGGTTTCCTCTTGCGCTTCAGTTTGTACCCTGTTGATTTTGAGAGTTCAACATCTTGAGCTCAGCCCTTGTTTCTTCTTGTTATGTCATAGACTCAGCACAGGAGTTTGGCTTCCACAAAGTGGAGCAGTAATTTCTACTGTCTTAATGATACAGAATAACAGAGGGAAGTCCACCTTTTATCAGCAATTTTGTGTAGGAGCATTTACTTGGATCTGGGGAGCTATTGGACCAATTCACTTCCCTATTTGGAGGGTTCAGACTCTTACGTTGTGACTCCTTGGAGATTGCCTTGTGTCCAGGCTGCTCTGGAATAGCTGACAGTTTCCCTGTGAAGACCAAGTGAAAGATTAATTTTTAATAAAATGTAAGGGGTAAAGCAATCTGAGGGGCAGGAAGGGTAGAGTTTGTGTTGGGATCCAGTTTTCAAAATCTTCAATGGTGTTGAAATTGCAGATTAATATGAAGTCTAAATGTTCTAGACCTTTTTTTGTTTTTTTACTGTCCATATTATTTTGGGTTTGTTTAAGAGAGAGAGAGAGCAGAGCAATTTGAGTTCTGATTTTGCTGGGATCTGTTGTGCAAGAGGAAGTTCAGATTGTACATCAGGAAAAGGTTCTACACTGAGAGGGTGATTGGCCACCAGACCAGCCTCCACAAGGAAGTGGTCATGGCACTAAGCCTGCCAGAGTGTCTGGATGATGCTTTTAGTCATATGGTTTAATTTCACATAGTTTTGTGAGGACCAGGGAGTTGCACTCAGTGATCCTCAAGGGTGCCTTCCAATTCAATGATTCTGTGATGCAGCTGAAAAAGTAATACTGAATTAACAGAATTTGAATTGGATTAATGTTTTTGCTATGAAGTAACTGATACAATAACATGGAATAATTCAGCAGTATTTTGTTTATTAAAAAAAAGAAAAAAAAAATCCATTGGTTAATATTCTTCATTTGAGTTTGCTAGAATAAACCTTTCATAATCTGGGTCTTCACCTCCTATTTGTGCTGGTGTGAGTACTGCCTATATAGCTTACAGGGATAGAAATGTACCAAGTAGTTGTAGGAAAAAAAAAATATGAAAAAACAATTTGTACAGCAAAGGTTTTCATTAACTACTGTGAAATTGTAGATAAAGAAACTGTGTGGGATGCTAATATTTTTTTATCTGTTCTGAACTGACAAGTCAGATCTTTTCCAACTCAAACCATTCTATGATTCTATTAAACCTATTTATATATTGATGCAACTTTTTCTGAAAATCATTTGGTATTTTGTTTTGATCTGCCACTATTGGAAAATTGTATCACTTCCATTGGTTAAAATTCTTCACCAACTTTCAAAACAGCTTTGTGTGGTGAATAGATCCTGATTGCATGCCAGGTGACCACCATGTCACTCTATCATTCCCCCTCTTCAGCTGGGCAGGGGAAAGAAAAATGTAGTTAATGGCTCATGGGTGGTACCAAAACCTGGCCATGCAAACCCAATACATCCTGTTTAAAATTCATGCATATTTGCTAATTCTTGTGACAACAAGAGGCTTTACCTTAAACAACTTCCTTCCCTCCATTTTTGTCTCTGCTTCCTTTTTCCTTCCTATATGAAATTAGCATCAATATTTTTCTGCAGTATTTTCTTGCAGTAGGTTTTAGTTAGACCAATAATAATTCAATTGCATTGTTTTTAAAGAAATTGAACTAAACAAGTATTCCAGAAGAATATTCACTCATATGATATATGAATAAATTATTTTCTGTCTTCATTGGAAAACTTTCCTTGGTGCATTCTGAGTTTAGATAATACACCTAGGTCTCAACGGCTGTATCTCCAGCATTAAAAATATCTCCTTCAAGAAATAGGTCCTTATACCCAGACTCAGGGTTCAGGGCTAATCTATTCTTTACTGGATTTTGCATGCCCACACTGAACTCTCTTTAACCCACAATGTGTGTCTTTATTCTTTCTTGTTTGGGGGTGGGGTAGTGGTGTGCATTTTTTCAGTCCAAAGCACCTGGGTATTGTGGTTTGTCAACAAGATTAATGCTTTCAAGAGGGAATATTGAAGACATGCCTCATGCCTCAAGAACTGATATGAAGGCACATGGAGTGCTCGATAGTGTTGGTGTGACAGAAAGGAGAAGCATGAGCTGAACTACACTCAGTGATCTTATTCTGTAGCAGTTCCAGAGAACAGGCTCTGGAGTGAGCTGAAAATATCTTAGCTATTCATTGTCCAGACTCTCATCTCTTTTTGAGACAACACAACTATTTTATGCCAAGCAACGAGCCATGTATTTTGTGATGTAGGTGAGTTTTATCAGCTGATGAACTTACTGCTTATGGAAGTCATTCTTGCTATTAGTCTCTAAGTACTTTGAACTCTTCCATTCCATTTCTATTACTCCAATCTGATTTGTCATTATTTCCTGCCATATGATAATCTGATCCTATATCGGCAATATTTCCCAGCTTTATACTGTTGGCACATTTCATTAGGAAGCTCTTAGTTTATATTGCAATGAAATGTACGTCAAAGTACATGTCAGCCTGTCTGCAGCCTGGTACTTTAAAAGCTCACTCTATCTCATCACAGGAAGGATGTTCTGTTTCATTGTCATTTCAAATGCCTTGCTGACTCCTGTAGTATTTCTGGCTTGAAAGTGTAACAAAGCTTCATGGGGAAATTTAGTGAGCTGGAATGCATCCAGGTAGATTTGGCATAGTTACATACCCACCATCGACATTATCAGTTAATCCTTTACCTCCACACTGCACATCACTGCCATTTCTCTAAGCTGAGGTAATGCATTTGTCTTTGCAGCATAACTAACTTTAAGTTCTAACTCATGTGCTCTGCAAAGTGACCAGGTTTTCTGATTTCTTTTATTATGCAATGTTGGTTTGGTTTTTTTCCAAAGGCTTAGTTCAGTTTGCCTTTTAGAATTTTTTTTTATCCTTTTATGCCTTATTCTCTGAAATGTTCCATTCTTAGTGATCAGTTCTGTTTTTTGTTCTGCATAAGGAGCCATCAAATTTCCTTTTATAGATGGTTTATTATCTGGTTATACCTAAAAGCCTTCACTGCAATCTTTTTCTCATGGTTTGGAGCCATGTTCACCTTTAAGTGTATTGCTGTTATGCCCAGCTGATTATAGTCCTACAAAGTTCTCTATTTTCATTTTTGGAAGTGAGAATATTAATTAAAGTTCTGAGTTTATTCAGCCTTCTAATTTAAGCAAAACTAACACCTGACTAAGTATGAATACAAGATTTTATGGCTAGGTTCTCTGTAGTATCCTTTCTTCTGGTTAAAAGAAGTTTAAAATAGTATCAATGTCTGTTGGTTTAGTGATTATTTACTGACAAAATGTTCACTATCATCTTCAGATTATCTGAACCTGACTGTCATTCTATTAGCATGTATTTTAGTTCTCTCTTCAGGCTTTTACTGTTCATTATATCATTAACATTTACTGCTACCTCAATACCGATATCTTTATTGCTCCCTGATGTGGACACAGCAGATTTTTGATAGCTGTTTCAGTTCTGCCCAATATTTCACCAATTTTTTGGTTTCACTATAGTCAAGATGGTTCTGTAGCATCAATTTTCTGCAATAATGTGTAAATAACAAGTTTAGGAAAGGTGATGAAATGGATGTGAGCTTGAAGGCTGAAATTTCTTAAGTTTAGTGTTTATAAATTTTATGTATCTATCTGAAAATGTATGTAGTATTCTAGTTGTCTTCTGTTCATTTTTTATAATACGCTATTCTTTTGCTACATTTTTATCTAAAAATAAAAGCCAATACCCTTCCTCCTCCCGAAAGCTTTTCAACTATTAGAACTTTCATGCAGCAGTTGAGGATTTTCTTTCCCCTTAACAAAAACTTTACTTTCAAAACCATGTATGTGTTAGTTTAACCTTGGTACATATGCTTAGCTAGAGGCTAAGAAAAGAAAGGTTCACTATTAAATGACTCATTAATCAGCTTTAAATCTGATGAATAATACTTTACAACCTCTTTGACATATGGTAGGCTCTGCAGCAAGTTTGGCATAATGGTTTCACTTAATAAACACCTGATTAGCATTGTTTAACAGGTTTAGATTGCATGAAAACAGTAAAATGGCCACAGTCTATCTAGTTAATTCCTCATTAGCAGCCTTACATTCACCATGTCTGACAGACTGTATACCAGCTTTGACACAAGGTGACCTCTTGCATGGGCCTGTTCATCACCTTCAGTCTGTCATAAATGGAGTCAGTATAAATGTCAATAAGAATGTGCCATCACCAGAGATTGTTGAGAATTAGAATCCATCTGGTATCATAAAGGTTATTTTCTCCAACCTTATCATTACAGACCTGATGAAATTATATTGAGTAACAGGTAAAAATGTAAGGAGATAAAGCCACAGTAAAATGTCTGGGTGGAGACTTTTATTTAATAGATGTTGTAAAAGCTGAAAATATGCAGTATGTAATCTGTTTCAGAAAGTAGGGAAAATGTATCATAGCTTATAAATGCATAATTCTTGAATTTTAAACAAATATGAAAATATTTATTCAGTCAAAAGCTTTGGGGAACTGTTTGCTACTTTAATTTGGATTAGTGCATTTCTAAAATAAATTAATTTTTTTCCTTGGAAGAATGATTAGAGGTTGACAGCTCATTCACTTTATTTCCTCACAGTGTGGATTATCCAGGAGCTAACGACATCCTGTTTCTGGTATGGGGACAAGAGGACAGTTTTAACTAAAATAATTGGAGAATCTGATGCAGTCGAGTTATTCTCCAGTATAATCCCAAATTCTTTCCTGATGTGTACTCCATCTAACAAAGTGTAATGTACTACCAGACAGTGCAGTGGTCATAGAAGATTAGTCACTATCACATTACACAAATTACATCTACAAGGTAGGAAATATCCCCTGCAGATCTTCTACTGATTGAAAGTCCTGTGAATTTGGTGAATGAGAAAATCTTTCTCCATACTAGTTTTTATCATGAAAACTAGAATTAAAAATTATGTCCTCCTTTAGAAGTTATTTCTGAACTAAACATAACTGATTCTGGAAATATGATGGTAACCTACTATGCCTGCAGTGCAGAACACAGCAAGAATGGAAATTTCTTATAGAGATTATGGTCAGATGGTAAATTGGAAAAGATGCAGTAAAAAATGGAGGCAAAAGCAAATGCATGGGAAATGAAAGAATGAGTTCTGAGCTCTCCTTGGCCACGAGACACAGTCCCCATGGGACGGCACTACCTTCCACTCTACTGCTGTCTACTCTGCTGTCTTTCCTGAACCAGTGGAGACACCAAAGACAGAGAGAGAAAAAAAAAAACCTCTGTATATAAAACAGAGTGATTGAAGACAGTCTCAGAACTGGTGGGGGTGGGGGAAGTGATATGTGTCATAAAATTTAAAAGCCTGAATCAACATTTACTTACTCAAATATTCAGTTATACTGACATGAATACTGTAATTTCTCCATGAGATACATTCAGTCTACTATGCAAGAAAGTACTCAAATCTATGCCTCTGTGTCTCACTTTTCTCTGTTGTCTGTGCAGAAAACTCAAACAGCTGTACATAAAATGAGAGGAAAAATTATCCAGTGCGGAAGTAAAGATGAACTCCACATTGTTTGATGAGGATTTCTTGTGTTCTCTGCTGAAATGCTCTGTGTTCCAGAAAAGACCTGGAAATTCAGTACATAAGATCATGTTGTCCAAATTTAGAGTACACAATTTTCTTACAGAACAGTGATTGCTTCAGCCCTGAGGAGCTTCAGTATCATCAATAATCTTCAGGAATTTTGCCTAACTAAGAGAGACAGTGTCAAGAATGGTCACTAACTCTTGCTTATCTTTGTCCACATGATTATTTTAATTAATTTGATTGAGATTAATTATTTTAGTAAGGTGGCTGTCTTCCCCCTCTACTCTGCTCTGGTTAGCCTGTGTCAGGAGTGCTTTGTCCAGTTCTGGGCTCCCCAGTTCAGGAAAGACAAGGAACTTGAAAGGGCCCGGTGGAGGGCTACAGAGATACTTAGGGGACGGAACCAACTCTCTTATGAGGAAAGACTGAGGCAGCTGGGCCAATTTAGCCTGGAGAAGACTGAGAGGGGGTCTTACAAATGCATACAAATATTTTAAGGGGGTGCATCAAGAGGATGGAGCTAGACTTTTTTCAGTGGTGCTCACTGATGGGATAATGGACAACGAGCACAAGCAAAACCCAGGAAGTTCCATCTGAATATTAATAAACACTGGAACAGAATGCCCAGAGAGTTTGAGGAGTCTCCTTCTCTGGAGATATTCAAAACCTGCCTGGACACAATTCTGTGCAACCTGCTCTGTGTGACCCTGCTTTATTGGGGGATTGGACTACATCTCCAGGTGTTCCTTACAAACCCAACCATTCCATGATGCTGTGATTCTCCAGTGCTGACCTTGCAATTTAAATGTGGTATTTATTACTATTTGGCAATTAAAGTGGAATTATTCACTGACTCAAATATAAGTTCCTAAAAATGCATTAAAATGCATTAAAAAACTCAGAACAAAATAATGCGGAGCGCTCAGGCATTTATGCCTTTGGAAATACTCCTGAAGACTTTCCTGCAGCGCTAGCAAGAGTGCAAAGAAAGTTGCTGTGCCTACAGAAACATTATTGTTGAACACAGCCTTATAGTTTAAGCAATTGTTTTTGACAGGTCATAGTAATATAGAAGTCACTTGAGGCAGAAGTTCATTTTGTCATGTCCAGTTTATATACATCAGACAAGATGACCTACAAAATCAACATTTCAATGGGACTTTGCTGATTTCCACAAGCTGAGGACTGGACAACTGATTTTAAGGCTTTTTTGTGGTTATGTTTAGAAATGACAAAGGTTAATTCAGTGATGTAATTTTAAGAACAGAGATTTGATCTTAACTAGTAAAAGTTATATATTAGAGAAGATGTCCTGTTTATCACACTTACTTTATCACAATTGCTGGAATCCAAGGCTCTTTTTAGTACACCTCTTAGTGATAATAAAGATGTGGGCTCACAAAAGAGTATTCCAGATGTTGTTTAGGTAAAGAGAGATGAAGCAATTGAAACTCTCTCAGTAGACTCAGTAGTTGTGCAGTTGGTGAAGGGAGGTAGTTATATGTTCATAATCCAGAATTCATACTTGCTTAAAGCCTAAATATTCCATTCAAATTTATTTTTATGAAATTACTGTGTTTACAGAATTTTTCAGTTTAATTTTCCACCAGTCACAAAATTGCAATGAAAAGCTTTAAAAAAGCAGTTTTCATATTTTTAAAATTTTATATATATATATGTACATTGCTAATATAATGTATTATAATATCATTACCATTATAAGTAAATTTTAAAATTAATGGTTTTAGTTTTAGTCTTACTGTTGCTCATAATTCTAGTTCCTCTTTATTTTCCCATGCTGGTGTAGAAACGAAACTAAAAAAGCAAAACAGATTAAAGTGAATATTCAGTTTAGATTTTGGACTACATATCAAAAGTTCAGAGATATTTTAAGTAGTTTTGGAAAGAATTTTTGAAATCATATTTTATTTTCCTTTTTTCATATTTTTTATGCTTTTCATCATCTGCTCATCAGTATAAGAAACCACTATTATTATACTTAAAAATAATAACATTCACAAGGAACTGTCACTACAAATGATAATATTTGCATATCTGATTGAATCTTATCTATCTAAACTAATAAATCACACAATTATTTAGCAAAATGTTCCCATATACACTAACAATGAATTCTACAACTATTTCTAGGAATAGCACTGTTTTTCTGATACTGCAGGCTATGTAAGTATGGATAAATGTGTAATCTTAGAAACACCTGTTAAAGTGAAATAGAAAATCTTACCTATTTTCTAAAACTTGAACTAGTGACTGTTAACTGTATAAGGCAGAAAGATTTAAAATAACCAGTTTTGTACATTTATTTTGTATTTTTCCTACAAAATTTAAATGAGATTTTTATGTCCTTATTTTCTTTCTTAATATCAGTTGTCTAATATTTATTCAATATAGAGAGGAATAGCAGAAAGTGAATTAAAATCTTTGGGCCAGATACATTTAGTATTTAATTCACATTGCTCATGCATTTTGGCTTCCCTGAGATGCAGTTGTTGTATGCAAACACATTCATAAAACAGGAAATCCCAGTGGTCTGATGTTTCTTCAATCAAGCATGAAGAGAACAGAGAGAAAGTACTGGCAAATACTAATATGAATAAGAACACTTTTCTTTTTTCCAGTATTCCTGTTAAAAACTAAGTATGAAAATTCTTCACATATAGAAAGTAATTTTTCTATCCTAATATTCCTTTATATCAATTATTTTCATATCATTAGCATATGTAATTCAGTCTCTCTCCACTCCTTCCAGATCAGCCAAAGCATAAGCCTGGTGCACAAGTTAACTATGTCATTCCTCTATTTGTACGTATCCATAGGGTATTCTTCCACATGTTTTGAGTTCGGATCTTGCTTTTTGGTTTAGCTTCTGTGTGTATGTGTGCATGTGTGTGTGTTTGTTTCTTTTTTCTTTCTGTCATTGCTTATTTCCTCTTCTAATTCTTGCCCTAGACAAGTTTTATTTTAAAAGTTCTTGTTTTAACCAGAGTCTTTAAACTTAAACAAAGTTGAGTGGCTGCTGTTCCAGCACCTATCAGAAACACTTTTAAAAGTGTTTTTATTTTGTAGGTTTTTTTTACTTATGCCTCAATATACCATGGAAGTGCAGGATGTCAAATGATTTTTAACATGCACAATCTTTTTAAGTAAAAGATAATTGCTGTGATGATAATTTCAACAACAGAATAATAGCCATCAATCTAATGCTTAAAGAAAATATAGATAGCTAATTTTAAAAAAATTTATATCTTGCCAGTTTCTAAGCACCAGCAGCAACTTATGATGCAGAAATAGGTCTTGAAAGCATTCAAAAATTTTTGCATTTTAATTCCAACACACCAACACAATGTCTTATCACTGAGTTACCAGTTTCGCCATAATTTACAGAATATTTATATAGAATATAATGAGCACTTAGTAAAAGTAGATTTCAGGTTCTTACAGATGTGATATGTTTTTTTTCCACGAAGTCCATAGTCATCCATATTGAACCCAAACATGCAGGAAGATGTAGGTGGAAGTATATTAAATCTGACAAATGACCTCCCATGTGCAAAGGAGGAAATAAAGATTCATTCTCCATGTTTGTGAGATCATTTTGATGAAGGGAAGGCTAATTGAGGGTGACATATATTCTAAATCTAATTCAAATCAGCATTTTTACATGAAGACTCATCACATTTCCAATAGTATGCTCTACCATAAAACAGCTTAGTAAAGACATTGTGAATTAGATTCTGGATTTTTTTAAATGCTTCAACAGAATTGACATTTTTAGTAGCAATGAATTTCCAGTCTTAATTTTAGTACAAACAAGGTGCCTGTGGTATTTCGTATCTTCTGTGAGAAGATGCTGTTGGAGTCAATTCAGAGGAGGGCCACAAATATGATCAGAGAGATGAAACACCTCTCCAGTGAAGACAGGCTGTGAGTGCTGGGGTTGTTGAAGAGGAGAAGGCTCCGAGGATACCTCACTGTGTCTTTCAGTTCCTAAAAGGGGCCTACAATAAAGCTGGAGAGACTATTGACGAGGGCTGAAAGAGGACAGGTTTTGAATAGATATCAGGAAGAAATTCTGAACTGTGAGGGTCATGGGGCACTGTAACAGGGTGCCCAAAGGAGCTGTGGATGCCTCATCCCTAGAAGCGTTCAAGGCCAGGTTGGATGGGACTCTGAGGAACCTGATCTAGTAGAAGGTGTCCCTGCTCATGGCAGAGGGGATGATCTTTAAGCTCCCTTCCAACTGAAACCACTCCCCAATTCTGTTTCTTCCTAATACAATAAAGTCTCCTGTTACTGAGAAAATTGAAACTAATATGGGATTGTGTTTAGCAAACGTGGGAAAATACAGGATTTCTTCCTGTAAAAACAATCACCTTGAAACCATTGTAATGTTAAATTATAGACTTTTTCTCTGGCATTCATTAGGCATTCATATTTAAGAACAAATGGTATTATTTTGTCTTTAAAAATGAGAAGGACTACCATTAAGTCCTGCTGCTTCTCATTTTAAATGGTAAAAATATCTTGATATCATTATTAACACAAAATTAATAATTCAGTTCCTTAAAAATATTCATAGCATTTTACACTATTAATTTTGCTTTGTTAATACCAAAGATTGCAGGTTTTATAGGAAATACATGCTATGAAAAATAATTTCTCACAGAAAGATGAAATTGCATTTTGACGACATATATGAAATTGTGGTATAAAACTCTGCATAACTCTGTGCAGTGAATGAACAGGATAGAATATTTAGGAGATTTTCTACCTGAATGCATGAGTAATACTTTTCAACCATTTCAATTAAGTTTCCATGCAAATATTTTTATCCAAGGAAGGATGGTGCAAACAAAGATGATAATTTTATTTATAATAGTTGGTTTCCATTCTCACAATGGTCATTGAGCCATCTCTCCATCATGGAAAAATCCACCAAACTTCAGGTTTCTCTAGCATAGCAATATTTTAGTAGTAGATGAATACCAACATGTGGCAATTTTAGTCTTCTTCTTCTGAAATTTTTTCCCTTAGAAGTTCTACAACTTTAAAACTGCACCATAAAATTTTGCAAATTTACTGTTCATACATTGACAATAAAGCTGGCAATAGCAATTAGAAACTCTGGTTTGCCATTTCAGACATTAGATAGCAAAACAGAAAAAAATATTACTTAAATGTTAAAGGAAGACTGCTCTTCATGGAGTGGCCTCTTCAGCATTGTGAAAATTATACGTGACTGTAGCCTTATCAAAACTATTCAAAAAACCCCCAAACAAAATAGGAATGAGACACACAAATGTCAAAGATAAAAAAAAGGACAATTGAGCCTACCCTTTGCCAGCAGTGAATGATGACCATAGTGCCCCGAAAAAGGGGCTACAAGCCTTTTTGAAGCAAGAATCTCCTCAATAAAAAATCAGGAAGATTCCAGGGAGATGAGGTAGTATTGACATATGCCATCATCCATTCGCATTTGAAAAGATTATCTCCATCTGGTGGGTGCATAGTAACTGCTGTCAAGTATTACTTCTGCATTGGAATCCCAATTATATATGTTGTATGTCATAGAAAACATGAATCTGAGATTATGCCTTGGGGTCTGTAAACAGTGTTATTTCCTTCATTTTTAATGAATAAAATGCTCCTTTATTTCCTAAAAGTGGAAAAAGAGCACAGCTATGTCTAAGTCAGATAAGCATGTCTAAAAAGAAAAAAACCACTAGATTTTTTCCTTAAAAGAACAGTAGTATTTGCTTAAAATTCATGTTACTTGACTTCTGGATCTCTTCCTGGCTTAGCCTCTGCAGTGTGCTTCCACTCATGCTGAACAAATTAAATGGAAAGAAACACCATTCAGTGAATAGTAACATAAAAAAAATTCAAATTGCACCAAGTAGTTTACTCATGTAGGTATTTTTCTGTGTAATAATAATTTCCAACTTCTGTCATCTTCTCAATCTACTATTAGCAACTTTGGATATAAAGAGAGCAAAAGGAACACTGTAGTGTATAACTCAGGCTCTGTTGCTTGTAATGACTGTGTTCTTCTTTTAAGGCTTCATTTATTCTTGACAGAAACAATTATGTAGAATTATGTGGAATAAGTATATTGAAGGCAGGTTGTATGCAGTGTTCAAATTACAAAGTACAGAGCATTGTTTGACTGCTATCTAGAATATTCTGGACATTGAATAAAAGTTTATATCAAGAGGCAACAGTATTTGTATTTTGTAATTTATTGTTTAATTTAAATATTACAATATTCACAGCGTAACTGGACAATATGCAGAAATAATCCAGGCATAACTCCACAGCCAGGAGTTACTTTAGATTGAAATGCATACTCTTACCTACAGAAAAATAACTGAGTTTATACAATAAACAATTGGAATGTATATATACAAGTGTACTAGAAAAGTGGTTTATTTTGGAATTTTAAAACAATTAAGAAAAAAAAAAAGAAGAAAAAATTCTCAATATACCACCCTATTTTTATTCAATGTTTTTTCACAATTTTTCATGTGCTTTAACTGTAATAATGAGGAGCTGGAATAATTGCAATGTAAAAACAAATAGCATTCCCAAAAGCAATGCTAGTGGTAAGTAATTTCATATAATCATAGAATGGCTTAGGTTGATGTGGACATTTAAGATCTTATCATTCCAACCCTGCTGCCATTGGCAGAGACACCTTTCACTAGACAAGGTGGCTCAGAGGCTCATCCAACCTGGCCTTGAATATTTCCAGTGATGAGGTGTCTGCAACATCTCTGGGCAACCAGTTAAAGTGCCTCATGGCCCTCATGAATTTCTTCCTAATAGCTGAACTTATAAATCTGCCCTCTTTCAGTTTAACACCATTAACTTTTGTCCTTATTGTAAGTCTGTATTGAGTTTGCATGGCCAGGTTTTGGTAGTGGGAGGTCTACAGGGGTGGCTTCTGTGAGAATGTGCTAGAAGCTTCCTCCATATCCAGCAGAGCCAGTGTCAGGTGGCTGCCGGACAGATGTACCACTGGCCAAGGCTGAGGCCAAGTAGAAATGATGGAGATGCCTCTGTGATAACATAATTAGGAAGGAAAAAATAAAAGCTATTGCTCAGTTGCAACTGTGACTAGAGAAGAGCAGAACAGCCTGTGAGAGGAACAGCCCTGCAGGCACCAAGGTCAGTGCAGAAGGATGGGAAGGAGGTGCTTCAGGCACCGGAGCTGAGATTGCCCTGTAGCCACTGGTGAAGACCATGGTGAAGACCATGGTGAAGCCTCTGTGCCCTGCAGTATATGGAGGGATCCACCACTGGAGCAGGTGGATGCCTGAGAGGAGGCTGTGAACCCATGGGAGGCCCATTCTTGAGCAGGTTCCTGAAAGGGACCTGCAGAGCTGTGGAGAGAGTAACATACGATGGAGCAGGTTTCCTGGTGGGACTTATGACCCCATGGGGGACCCATGCTGGAGCAGCCTGTCCTTGAAGGACTGCGTCCTGTGGAAGAGTGACTGGGAACAGTGGAAGGACTGTTTCCCGTGGAATGAATTCCCATCTGGAGAAGTTCATGGAGTACTGTCTCCTGTGAGAGGGATCTCATGCTGTAGCAGGGAAAGACTCTTCTCCCTGAGCAATGTCAGGAACAATGTGTGATGCACTGAATGTAACACCCGTTCCCTGTCTCCCTGCACCACTGGTGTAGGAGGTGGAGCTGAGAAGGAGGGAAGAGTGGGGGGAAAGAGGTTTTTAAGGTCTTAATTTACTTCTCATTATCCTGCTCTGATTTTGGTAGCAATACATTCAGTTAATGTCTCTAATTTGAGCTTGCTTTGCCCATGACAGTATTTGGTGAGTGATCTCTCCCTGTCCTTACCTCAACTTATTGTTCTCACTCAGTCCCACTGTCCATGTCACCAAGAAAATGTTAAACAGCACCAGTCTCAATACCAACCCCTAAGGCATGCCACTTGTCACTGGTCTCCACTTGGACATTGAGCTGTTGACCATAACTTTTTGAGTGCAACCATCCAGCCAGTTCCTTATCTGCTGAGTGTTCCATCCATCAAATTAATATATCTCCAGTTTAAACACAAGGATGTGTTGTGGGACAGTGTCAAATGCTTTGCACAAGTCCAGGTAGGCAATGTCAGTTGCTCTTGCCTCATCCAACCTATTTTTTAATGTATGAGGAAACGAAAAATGAAAGGATTGCTGACATTCAGTAGAACTAAATAATAGCAACCAAATTCAATCTTAATGAAAGAAAATGTGCTTTAACTTTATTGATGTCATGGCAGTACAAGAAATAATTCCCTATCTCTTGCACATTGTCACTTCAAGTATAGAAAGGAGTGATGCAGAGATTGCATAAAAGGGGAAGTATTAACTGCTTTTTGATTTCTATCTATAAAGTAGAAAAGTAGAAATCTCATTTATGAAATTGAATTTACTTTCTTTATATCATTCTAATAATTTTATGTATTACATGCAAGTTCTTGGCAGGATGTCGAATCCTGGGAGGGAAAAGAAAAAAAAGTTAAAAGAATTGGTAAAATAAAAAAACGTTTAAAAAATACTAAGTAAAATTTTATGGCTTTGCTAGAGCCATCCATGAAATCAGGATAATTAATATCTGCTTTTTGCTAATGTCTCAGTTTGAAAGTTGATTTCTTGCTATTTAGGAGGTCAGCTTGTCAAAACAGTAATCTCTTGGTTGGAAAGTACAGTTTTTGAATTACTTTTTCTCACCACAGAATACCAGTTTCTGTTATAAAAAGAAAAATATTCTTTGCCCCTTCCCAGTAAAGCCTTTTTTACTGTGACTTTTTTCAATGCCAAAATCCTTTTTTGACATCATCATTAATTATTAGTTATTAACTGACTTTCCCCTTCCTTGCTTCCCAACAAAAAAAAAAAAAAAAAAAACTTTATAAATTAATTTTCTCTATTATCTACACAGCCATATTTGTGTATTTTTACAGGCATTTTAAAAGCTGAGTGTCCAGGAAAGGTAGAAGAGTGGTTTATTCTTCTATGGGCAAAACTTAACGACAATAAAGTTTGTCAAGAGTTGATCTGTAGCTCTGATTCTTGAAGCTATGCTGGTGGGTACTGCTTTAACTCATAGATGCTCATAGGTACCTGTATGAGGACTAACAGAAGTTATATACACCTATTTGTGCTTAGTGTGGAGGAAATTTAAGCAAATTTCAGTGGATATTTTCACTTTACCTGCAATGAAATATTAGAAGAATTTATCTTATTCTTTTGATACCTTTCTTAGTCTTTGTTTACCTCACAATATTATTAGCTTTTTTTCCTTAATAACTTGCTACATTTATTATTCTTATCATCACTGCAAATGGAAATACAGCAGTTATAATGTATTATTTGAATGACCTTACTTTTCTAACACCTTAGTGCAGAAGGTATTATTTCAACTGTTACAGTTTTCTTCAAATTCATGCTTAAAATTACAAATAAACTATGCTTTTTAGGTATGTAAACCAAAGTGTTTGGAATTGGAAATATTGCACTGTCAGTTTCAACATCAGCGAGTGGTGTTAACATAAGAAATTCTAATGTCACTTAATTTAAACATCTTACGTGTTTTTCAATTTCATTGGGTCTGGGTCTACAAGAATGAAATTGGTTTATTCTCTGACATCTAACTGAATTACACCAATTTCTTTTCTCTTCATTGGAGGAAAAATGTACCATTCATAAGCACAGGGCATGTTTTGCAAGATCAAATTTATAAGATCAATTTCCTCTAATATGTCTTTGTAATAATAATTCATCAAATCTTAGAATATTCTGAGTTGGAAGCTGCCTACAAGGATTGAGTCCAACTCCTGACTTTACACATGACAACCTAAAAGTTCAATCATATGAGAGTTGTTCAATTGTCTTTTGAACACCAGCAGACTTGGGGCCATGACCGGTTCCCTGGGGAGCTTGTTCCAGTGTTTGGCCATCCTCTTAGTGGTGATTTTTTTCCTAATATGCAACCTGAACTTCCTCTGACATAGTTTTAAACAGTCACTGGTTTCTTATCACCAGATGCCAGAGAGAAGAGATCATCACCTCACTGCCCTCTCTCCCTCATAAGGAAGCTGTAAACAGTAATGATATCACCCCTCAGTCTCTTCTCTAAGCTGAACAAACCTAGTGTCCTCAGCAGCTCCTCCTAAGTCATAGCTTCTAGTCCTTTCACCATCCTTTTTGGACACATTAGAATATTTTATATCTTCCTTATATTGTTAATACCAATCCTGAACACAGAACTCAAGGGGAGGCCAACCTGTGTTTAGTATTGTGCGACAATTACTTTTGCCAGTTGTCTGTGCTGTTCTTGGTGTACCACAGGATACAGATGGCCCTTTTGGTCTCCAGAACACCTGATGACTCATATTGAGCCTATGATTAACCAAAAAACCCATGTGCATCCAGGATTACACCATCCCAGGTGCAGAATATACTATTTGTTCTTGCTTAATGTCAACACATACCTGTTTATTACTTATTTAATGAATATATATATACAAAATACTGTAACTTATCTCTAAATACACTTAGATGGTCACTTTTGAAGAAGAGAAGAAGAAATTGATTTTTTTTCTCATCAGTAAAACTGGAACAAAAAATAATTTGAGGAAAAGACCTGGAACTCTTTATGGGTTAATCTGGAATTTTTCAATATTGATGTTTTCCAAAAGATATTTCTAAGGAAAGCTTTTGTTTCCTGTATTATAAAAAGTACAAAATGCAATTCCAGTAAACTTTCTCTATAATGTAGTATCATTCTCACTATTACTAGTAATATTATAATAGATAATAATGACAGCAATAATAATAAGATTGAAGAAGTAGAAAGGATATGTATTTTCAGGTGGAGTATATAAGGCAAAAGATGGCTATATGAAAATTTAAGAATCATTACATTCTTGAAACTGTCATCCATTGCTCTACCTTTTTTTTTTTTGAGTACTCTATTCTTATTTCAACATCGCAAATAAAATTCATAATGAAGTGTTTGCCCAGCAGTACAATCCCATTTTTCTCACCTGCAATCTTAACAGAACTGTTTTGAATCAAAAACTGAATGTTGCTCATACTTCAAATATACTTTTGTGTGCATGTGTGTGTAGTGTTCCTCTTTCCTCCCACATGTTCTCCACCTACATGTCTGTCAGCCTTTTCCAGGCAGCATTAAACCATAGGTCTTTTTTAGAATTGAATTCACAAACACATAACTCTATTTTGATGTGATGCCTTACACAACATAAAAAAAGGCTATAAGTAATTCCTCCCTTGAAGAGTGAAACAATATGAGGGAAATGAATTGCAGCAGTATGGAAGTGTTGCTCTAGTTCAGAAGTGTATGTTTCCAGCATTAAGATCTTTGACTCTCCACCCTTGTTGCACTATGTCAAAGCTTTTAAGGTCTTTAATCATTTCCTTATAGCTTTTGGTTTCATTACCCTGTCTCTATGTTTATTTGTTCACTTCCCCATTAATTACTGCAGTGAGCAAGTTCATTATATTTTTCCTGTAGTCTTTCCTCTCTTGCTTTTTTATTACCTTTCCCAGGAAAGTGGACAAAAGACCAAAAGGAAAAAAGCACAGAATTTTAGACTGTATGAAGTGTTAAACAGTACCACCATTTTGCAGATGTGCTTTCAATTGTAGGAAAAGCATTAATGAATGAATGCTTTCATTTTGTTATTTTCTTTGGAGTTTATTAGAAGATGGTGTCTACCTCACATCTTAAAATAGTTTTAAGTTCAACCTGTTTGCACAGGGCTAGGAATATATTAGGAAGACCTGCAGAACTGGGGAAAATAAATAACTTAGTTTCTCATATTAATAACAGAATACTTCATTTAAATAAATTGTATAGAGTGATACATTTGACCATATCTATTTTAATTTTACAAATAAATCCCATTTTTAAAATCCATGTAATGCTTTCTTTAGTAACAGAAGTTATTACAGCACATTAAAACTATCTAGATCTACTAAAGTACTGAAATATTATGCCCATCCTGTTTTGAAAAAGATTGATCTTTTTTAAGCTACTGCTTCTCTAACTACCATTTTAACGTAAATATTTATATTGTAGTGGCATCTAAAACGTGCTATTCACTGTGTAAACAATTAAATATTCACTTCTTATTTAATAACAAACTCTGCCATCATTACGTGTGCAGACCAGATCAATGTCAGGATATAGTTTCACAGTACTTTGGGGAATTATGTTACAGTATGCAAAGTGCTAATTTCCTAACATTGTAATTAAAGTTTCTGAGTGACAAACTTTGGAAATTAGATGTAAGTCTCCAGTGTTTAAGAATGTCTGAATCATTTGCCATCATGCTTGAGTACATTTTCTCCTCAAAGTATTCACTAAACTGACTCAGGGGTAAGGGAGGGAGGGAAATTGCTTGTTTATATTTCTTGGCTTCTGCTTTGGTGACTTAGAAGTACTTACATCACATGTCTCAAAGGCAACAAATTTGCTTCCATCTCCTGTGAGTGCTATTGAAGGTAAATATACACGTGTTTTAAAGACAAGAAAGAATTGGGGAAGATCACTATGAGAACAGGAGTATTTTTTTTTATGCTTCCCCCCATTTCCACGAGAATCCGGCCAGCTACATTATTCCTAAGACTTGAAATTTTAAGGTTAAATCTGAAATGTCTTGAAAATTATTTTATTTACTTGCTTCAAACAGTTTCCAGTGTGGTGGAAAACTGAAGAGTCCAGATTTTCTTTTTCTCCTGCCCCTCTCCTTATTTATGTATTTATTTGCTTGTTTGTTTGTTTCCGATTAATAAGAACTAGTAATATTTTATATCAGAGATGTCGTTTGAAAACATAATATTTATCCTTACCCAGAATTGAATTTTTGAGCACGATGCTAATTTTATCAAACTTCCATGCCAATCAACTAGGTCAGTTCTTTGATAGCTCGGACAATCAATGTGCTGCCTAGGAAAGGAAATACTTTTTATTTTTATTATTGTAGGAAGTAAATTATGTCGCACTTCTGTTGTCAGGGACATCAAAAGCATTAATATCCTAGAATAAAAATATGGCCTATAGTTTTTTCACTAGTATTAAAAGAAAGAACTATTACTGCTATTACAGACTTCTTCCATGTACTTAGATGAAGTCAGAATCTCTAGCATCTATTTACAGATGGCAAAATTTGTACCTGCCTTGTAATGTTTTATGAGGGTTAGAGGAGGAAACTTCAGCGCTGGAACCTCTGTATTCTGGTCTTGGCCAGGGGCCTGCTACTTATGGGGCCATACTGCCTCTTTTCTAAAGTACTAGCAAATCCAAAAGTTCTTTCTGTTTTAATAGTGCCTTAGACTTCAGTATACAAAATATTTGTCTCTGTAAAAAACTCTCTCAGGGAACTGAATTAAAAAAAAGAAGAGCTGTACTCATTCTCCAGGAACCACTAACCCAGAACCCTTCAAGTTTTCTGGTTGACTTCTGTAAAGTAAAAAATTTTATCTTTTTTTCCTAAATATTTTTCCTCATTAGTGACATTATGGTAGGAACAGAGACTATCCTGATAGAAGAAAAGCAATATTTTTACTTGAATGGGAGAATTGTGCATTTTCTGAATACAGCACTTTTTAAAATGTCCATTAAATCCTAAAGTGGGTAGGGAAACTGTTTATTTGCTGCTTGATGTTTTTTTTAATGTTTGTTGTGTCAAAGAAAGAATTGAGAATAGCAAATAAGGTGCTAAGAGATGTTTTAATTTCCAGTCTAAAAATTAGTTATATATAATCAGTTGAACTTTCACCTCTTCCTAACATAAGGCATTGTATTGCCATTCATTCACAAGTCCTTACAAGAGAGATCGAAATAACTAAATGCCCAACCTGGGGCAGATTACCCTATGGTTTATATTGAAAAGGAATATTTGAATAAATTCCATCTAGGTAACTAATGTTTAATCTAGTTTCTCTCTCTGTTCCCTTTCTGATTTATCCCTGAGCTTCAGCTATTTTCACTGCTTTGTCTGATTTCAACTTAGAACAGTTCTTAAATTATATTTACTTTGAAGTGGTCTGTTTCTAAAAAAGTTTTGAGTATTCAAAACTTTTTCAAGGATACAAAAGAAGGTCTTGTGTACCCAAAGTTTTTTCAAAATTCTACACCTTCTACCCCCAAAACGTTGGCTGGTGATACAAAACCTTGCTTCATCCAATAAAATCCAAAATGTGGTAGGAATGTAAAGAAACAGAGATGGACATACTAATTGAAGCTAAAAATCTATACAGTCAAGTGTCTTGACTTTAGAGCACCCAAAAGAAAAGCCAAGGGTAAAGAGACCAAACGTTAAAACTTCTAGTGCTCCTCTTCCTGAGGAATAAACCAGCTCACGTCCAGTCTCCCATTTCTCCTTCCTCAGCTTTTGGCAGAAAATGAAGCCCAAATATTTTAAGAGTTAACTAAAATATTTCCTTAGCCAGCATTTACTTCAACATGTTTTTTTATTTGTTTCTTCAGGTTTTGGGGTTTTTATGTTTGTTTGTTTGTTTTGTCATAGATGTGCAAAATTTAGATTTGAGTTATCATAAAGATTGAGGAATATGTAGATTCAATCATCAACAGCATTAGGACTTTCCTGGAAAATAGAAGCTAAAAAACATTCAGCATTTATAACTTTTTTTCCTGTTAAAGCCCTAGAACAGCTTCTTAACCCTTCCTTAATCTTTAAAATCTCCTGGTAAGATTAACTCTGCTTGTTAGATGAGTAGCTCTGTCAGAATGCTTCACCTGCAGATAGTTGTAGTGCCTAAGCACTTCTAACATTTATTTTAATTTACAGTAAGGGTTTCGTAAATTAAATTTCTTGGCATGCTTTTATCTATTGTGAGGTTTTAGTCTTTCACATACTTCAGTAACAATTTAGCAAGACTTTCATTTTGCAAATTAGTTCTGTATTGCCTAAGAGAAAACTCAAATATTTTCTCATAACACTAAGTTATATGACATTGGAATTTTTAGTTATAGCTCTTCGTTATGTTTCACATGGTGGAATTACATGGAGGTGAAAAGATATGTTAAGCTACAAAACAGCAATGCTTTTAATTTAAGAGGTTTTCCTGTTTCATTTCTTTTTTACTCTTCAATGGAGCTACAGAAGACTGGAAATGAAGCTGTAGGAACTGAGTGTTAGCTTTATGCATTGTATATTTAGAGTCTTACCATATTTTTATAAAGACCATCTGTAGGGGAAAAAAAACAACCAACAAACCAGAACCATACAATCTATACAATAAAAGACCTATGTTCCACACTAAACCGTGGTTTTCACAAAAAGAATTTTTATTTTGCACTAGAGGCTCCTATTTGGTCCTTTTGGAAGTCTGTGAATATGTTTTGTATTTTGCCATTCACTTTTTTGCCATTCTGTCACCTGAAATGCACAGCCAGGTGATGTGAAGGTTTTGTGCTACATTCATTTTCAAATGTGTAACAGGGAAAATAGACATTTTTACACAGGATCAAGCAGTTAATATTTCTAATCTATAACATAAATTATTTGCTAAATTATTTGAATTTGTCAATAAAAAAAAACCTAATCAATGTTTATTTTCTGGTTTTTTTTCTTTTTGTAAGAATTATGCAATTATCATTAATTTGAACAGTGAAATAAGCACAATTTATCTTAGGTGATGCATTAAAAAAAAGAAGAAGAATTGTTTTCCTTTTCTTCAGGTAGGTGTCATGAATATTGTGTTTCAAAACTTACTATATTTATATATTACCTATGCAGAAATAAAAAGCATGTATAATTTGGGTCACGTATGCCAAATATGCGTGTTAGGTTTTGCTTTTAAAAATGACAAATTAATAAAAACTGTGGTCATATTAAGTAATAAAGTTTTTATTAATTAAATAGAAAATACACTGCTATAAATTAATTTTTAAAAGTATTTTTTCCTAATTTTCTTCATATTTTTACATATCCATGATTGCTTTCAAATTTTCTGACTATAAGTGACCTCTTCGAATCATCATTTAGATGAATTTACTTCTTCAAGAAGAATAAACCTAAAAACAAAATAATAAAACCTTAATAAAATATACCCTTCATGGTAAATAATATCAACTTTCTCCTGCTTTTTCTTTTTTTATAAATTGCCAAATAGTTTTAAATTATATTGACATTGAATTACATCTAGAATGCCAAAGAGTTTGCTCTGATCTTGGTGTGACTCAAAGCCTTACTACTGCAGCAGCTGTACTTCAGAGACAGATTCTTGGCTAGTTTTCATTGGTCCTAAACTTAGAAATCTCTAGTTTGGCATGAGAATGAGAGATCTTGTTCTTACAAATGCTTTCCATATAACTGCATGTAGAGTAATGGGTGCAGTTCATATATTTTCTACAATAGGCATTCATAATAGGAACAATGAAAAAAGACCCTCCAAATCTCTATAGGCTGTTTACGAGAAGAAGACAGTTTGGTCATTGAAAGTTAGGTGAGAAAAATTCCATTCTTGCTGCTTCAGTGGACAGGCCTATATAAAATAAAGGCTGTCTGAAAATAATCCTTTTGATTTGGATAGTTTCCTGAAGGACATGGTGCAGATAGCTGAAGGAGCACCCCATCAATTTAAAGACAAAGATCTGAAGTTCTGATTTGTCTGCTTTGTACATTATATTAAATAAACATGTAAACAGCATTTATAATAGCTCAGGACTGAACTTAGGACTAAGCTAACAACTAATACACTGAATTAACAAAGACAAGTTACATGCATTGGGAGGAAAAGGAAGATCAATGGTACACTCCATTGAAGGGAATGACAATTAAGATAAATCATATGCTATGCTACTTAGCATATTTTCAACAAAGTGCATTATACACAAACTTACATATTTTTTTTTTTTCTATTTGACAGTTTGTGACTGAGTGCTTTGTGAAGCCATGAACACTGTTGGCACAGATTCTCTGGATCTCCCCTGGGTTATTCTTAGTTTTTTTATCACATTGCTACTAAAGCACTGACACTAAGTGCTGAATATATAACTTGTTTCTAATTAGATACCCTCTGTTTGCAAAATCTGTGACAAAAAAAAGTGTTTTTTCTAAATCTAATCTCGATAAAGGCAACTCATTATGAGTAGCATGTGATATGTCTAAAGGTTCTATCAAACAAAAGGAGGTGTTTTCATGCATTCCCCTGGAGCCCTGCTACCCTGATGGTAATTTTAAATTTGAAATATATTATCATTTAAAGAGCCTGAAAGATGTAAAGAATTAATTCTCTCCACTAAAGTCAACAAATAATTATGAGTGCAGGATTAGATTGGTAGATTAGTGGCATGGTAAATTAAAAGAGTAAGGGATATATTAAATCAATCTAGTTACCTTGAAATTATTTATTAATACTCTATTTGAGAATTTTAAGAGACTGATACTGAAGGCTCAGTCACAGTGTCTGTAGGGATCTGAGTTTATGAGATTTGAAAATATAGCTTTTTTTTCCCCTTACTATTTGTGCTCCTTAGTCTTTTGAATACTATGAGTGTGCCTTCATTAGCTTTTGATGAAGATGCATTTCTGAAAGGAATATTACACTTATGGGTTTGGTTCAATCCACGATATAGTAAAACCCTTCATGATTGCCTTCCTTTAGGATGAACGTAAACCAAGAATTGCATACTAAAGATTAGCCTGATTAACTTGATCCAAGCACTAGTGGGTATTTAGTCTGTAGGGCTATGCTGTAGCTAATTGGTAGTAAAACCTCCCAAGGTGTAGACAGAATGCATGCTAGGTCCTCAGAGTCCTCTATTCTGCTTAGTGATAAACTCTTGATGTGCCACACTGAGGGCCTGGCACAACTGGGGACCTCAGGGAAGGAAGGATGAAACCTATTCCTGGATGCTTATGACCTCTCTTATCCTTGTGGCTAAAAAAGGACTTCAACTGAGGTGCATTTCTGTGCATCTTACGTTATCATTTAACTGTTATTTGACATAACAGAAGCAAAATTATGTGGTACAAAAACATGATTGGCATCACTGATCGGGATTTCATACAAATTCACTGACCTCTAGTTCCCTTTGCATATTGCTGCTGTTGAGTGCATCTGCCCTGCCTCTCATCATGTCTTGACTGAAACAATAGGGAAAAAAAAAATTCACCCAAACACAAACATTCTGACTTTGACCTCATGTTTCTTGTTTTATGAATTATGAACCTATGCAAGAACCAAATCTGTATCCGTAACTCTGGCTTTTAGGGGACTAGATTTTTTTTAGTTTTTACAGTATGAATAAGATGTGGGATTGACAGAGCAGTCCCACTTTACTCAGTCAAATGGAAGCCTTATTCATTCCCATGATGTACTGTTGGCAGCTGCTAAAAGAAACATGACCACTTTACCCTTTTAGTAGTTTTAGGTAAGCTGCAGCAACAGTATGGTGTGGATTAGCAAAATATGTGGGATGAAATACAGCACTGCTCAACCAAAGGCTTTCTTCTGAGCTCTCAGATGCTAGGAAAAGGCTGTGACAAAGAGAGGGTGCGCCTGAAAGGGTTGCTGAATGCTTGAGTGGCAGCTCTCTGTATGACAAGTCTTGGGGGATTGGGTACTTAAATCTTAATTACAAAAAACAATCATCATCAGGTATTAAAACTCTACAGGGAAATTGAAAGACTCAGAGAAGAGGATCCCAATAGTGGAGATCTGCTCTACGCAAATTTAATTGACTCATATTATACAAATAAACCTGATAAATTAAAAAAAAAGTACCTGTAAGAAATTGTTGAGTGATTCTACTATAGACCAGATGCTGTGAGAAAGATAGGGGGTGGGGTTTTCAACCTGAAGAAACTCAGGGACTGCTTAATGAAGAGCTAAATGCCACAGCTGACCAACTTTCTTAGAACAATTTTTAATGCACATGAAAGCAGAAAATCTTTTAGATCGTTCAATGCCAAGAATTTGCAAAATATAAATTGGTACATTTACATGTTATTTAGGGTTTTTCATGCCTGTATGATGCAAGCATGTGAAAAAATCCTTTTGAAAAGCTACGTTGGTGGAAATGGAAGTGTCTCTAAAAAATGAAAGAGGGCTTTACTGCAGAGGTGTAAT